>NC_091219.1:5000402-5004914 GCF_040958095.1 Procambarus clarkii
CATGCATTCCATGATGGTCTGATGCTTCCATCTGAAAATTGGGAACATCAAAAGATCTGACTTTCCCAATTTTCTGATGGGAACATCAAATGATCTGATATTCCCATCACTGAAAAATAAAAACAGATAAAAAAAATGATATGAAAAAATAGAAAATAAAATATACTCATGAAATGAACAGAATGGTTAACAACGCAGCTCAATTGCAATGCAATGTCACAATAACATTTAAATATACTTTAAGATATAATCTAGAAGAAAATAAGGATATTGAAACGGTTCATGAACTCTATTTCAATAAAGGACACTATGGGGAACTTTGAAAAATAGTTATTGAGTATAATTAGACAGACTTGTTGCTAGGCAGAGGAGTAATGAGATATATGGCAAATTTTGCAAAATATACAATGAAGGTACACAAACATTCATACCCAAACAAAGCAAAATGCTAGGTAAGAACAAAGCATTTGGCCCGTAGGAGAAAGGAGATACCCACAAGACTAGAATACAAGTCATTAACAAGCATGCAAGTATAATACATAATACATGCAGACATATATATAATCCAAAAAAATGTCAAATTTACGTACTTATTATTACATTACAAATATCCAAGGTTTTGAAGACACGTTTCCTCTTGCGCCCAACGAGTGAATACTGAGACCAGACCCCATAGGTCCCTATCCTCCTCATCATTCGTCTCACTGTGTCTCCACAGCTTGCACCGCCCATTTGAGACAGCGTCTGGACCTGTTAAAATAATGCATAAGCTGTAAGGTAATAGAGAATAATATATATCTTTCAATCTCAACATTAGATTTTCTAATTTCCAACTGTATTAAATAAATAGCATTAAAATATTTTCCTTCTTAACTATTACAAAAATCAACGAATTTGAGTAACTTTTGCTTTTGTTTTATTTGTACCTTAAACATAACACTGAACAATCAATTATGTGCCACCCCACCTTCCTTCATCTGCAAAAAAACTAATCAAAAGACATATGTACAAGGCTAAAAAAATTCAGCAACACTTACCATACTCAGGCTAAAAGAATTAAGCAACACTTACCATACTCTTTTTATATTCACTGTTAACTTTTAGCTCATGTGACAGACTTTCCACCTGCTCAACAGTTTCAAGTGGGGATGGAAGAATGTCTTCCAGGATTGGTATATCTCCATGTGTTTTTGACATATGGGTTTCCGTCATTTTGACAATATTCAGGATATCCCCTGATAAAAATGTCAATTTTGATAATTCCTTCATTATGTATTCCATTTTTTCTGTTACTGCAAAAAAAAAAAGGCTTACTAGAACAAGCATTTAGTGTTGCACATATATGATATATGTATTGATCCTTAGTGGATCCTATTTTAGTGACAGACACATTGGTGTCAGGTCACTGTCAAATGGGCTACTGTCATGTAGCCTTCAATTATGTAACCTCTCCCATTCTATGATAGGGGTGACACAGGGCAGCATCCTTAGACCCCCTCCTATTTGTTATATACATCAATGATCTGCTTTATGTCTCTAACATGATTAAACCTGTATTGTTTGATGATACTACCATCATCTACTTAGTTGCTTTACAAGAATGTAAAATTTCAAGTCTGTACTCTCCCTCAATGTATTTTCTTGTATGTATAACAAAAAATAATCAACACATAATAAATCGGTACTTACTAGATTTTTCGAAAGGAGAGCTTTCAGTTCTGTCTTGTCTTGGAGTTTGAGGGGAAGGTTTTGTACTCGGCCTGTAGATAGACTTGTTGGTCCCACAAGATTCTGTCAGGGGTGGAAGCGTATTAGCATTGTATAGAAAATATTTACAAAATAGTTTTAAATACATAAAACTACAAATAGAAATTATTGAATTATTACATTAGCTTATAGCTTTTATGAATGCATTAAAAAATTTTGTTGCTGTTTTTGGTAAGTAGTCAATTCCCATTTGCCTCAAAATTTTTAATAATTCATCAACAGCATTGTGTGTAACACCATTCTTGTTTACCCACTGAATTAATAAATTCTGTGGGTAAACAAGTGAATGATGATTATCATGGTCATCATTCTCCTCCTCACTTTGAGAATTAGATAATACATCATGAATATCAGTAAGATTCATGTGTAAATCATCAATTTCAGAGCCTAATCCATACTCTTGATTTGACTCAGCTTCAAAAGAACTAATGTCATTGTCTGACGACTCAATCTCTGAACTTGATGCTGCCTCAGTAAGATTAATGGGTTCACTAGTGTGTACAGCTGTATTTGGATGCATTTTGTGTATACGTTTTAGCCTTCTTGATACTTGCATCCATCTGTTGTTGTATTGGAGTCGCTTTTTTCGCTTATACTCGTACATTCTGTTAAAGAGTGTCAAATTTCTACATTAGACTACCATATTACCTATATTATTGTTAATAATGTATTGACAGATGCAATATGTATTAAAATTCTAAAAATAAGTCATTCATTATATACAATGTGTGATAATTAAAGCTGGTGCATATAACATCCTTGTCAGGCACATGCAAAAGTGAACACTTCCAGAATTGGAGACATGCAGAAATGTAACATATGGAAATAGAGGCATGCCAAAACAAAGACATGCATAAATTCAAATTCTTATCGAAATAATTTCTAGTGATTATTATATAAATTATTCCATCAGTACTAGATCAAATATTCAATACCATCCTCCCATTGGAAAGAGTAATCATGTCCTGTTGGACATTAATTATATGTTGAGATATAATCTAAAAGAAAATAGGGACATTGAAATTGTTGTTAAACTCTATTTCAATAAAGGACACTATAGGGAACCTAGAACCCTGTATTACAAGTGTAAGTGATAATTTTGGAAAATTTAATTAAAGCTAATTGTGTAGGACACCTGGAGATATGGTGCCCATATCTAAAGAATCACATCAACTGGTAAAGGTATAGACTTGCCAATAAGTGGCTCCCAGGTTAGAGGCATAAAATGCCAAAACTAGATGGTAGAATAAAAAGAAGATATTGTAAAAGGTAACCAAACAAAGATGCCACAGAAATATTAGAAAATTAACTTTCGCAAGCAGCGTGGTAGACATGGTTGGAACAAGTTAGGTGAGAGGGTGGTGGAGGCCAAAACCATAATCATAATCATCTGTATCAAACCTTATTACAGGTAAAACCAGTAGGCAGTCTACTGTATTTTATCAAACCGTTATTAGTATAATAGATCTCGTAATAATTTTGCAAAAATAATGGCATTTACTATTTTTAAAAGATTATTAGCAAATTTACAGAAATGGTGCATTCGGAAGACAAAACCAATTTTTCACTTTTGACAATTGAGCACCTGCTACATCCAGATTCTAGGGAGGAAAGGAAGGACGATCTTACTGGATCCCATAGCCTCTCCGAGGCACAAACCAGGCTTTTACACAAACCCCCCCCCCCCTGCACCCGAGCTTTTTAAAATAGTAAATGCCACTATTTTTGCAAAATTATTACGAGATCTATTATTCTAGAGAATAATGCATATAAATGCATATATGCATATAAATACAAAAGTAAATCAAATCTTATCCTTGTATAATATACAAGCTGATGTGAGATCCCTGTCTACAGGTGGACTGGAACTATTATCCAGTAGGCAGTCTACTGTATTTTATCAAACCGTTATTAGTATAATAGATCTCGTAATTTTTGCAAAAATAATGGCATTTACTATTTTTAAAAGATTATTAGCAAATTTACAGAAATGGTGCATTCGGAAGACAAAACCAATTTTTCACTTTTGACAATTGAGCACCTGCTACATCCAGATTCTAGGGAGGAAAGGAAGGACGATCTTACTGGATCCCATAGCCTCTCCGAGGCACAAACCAGGCTTTTACATAACCCCCCCCCCCTGCACCCGAGCTTTTTAAAATAGTAAATGCCACTATTTTTGCAAAATTATTACGAGATCTATATTCTAATAAGAGTTTGATAAAATACAAACCCTGGGGCCATAGAACGGCTATTTAATCCCCTTGAACGGACCTGTGCATGGGCCACTGAGGCATCGAAAAAAACAGACCGGCTTGGGAAAAAAGCAAAATTGCCGGTCTATGGCCCAGCTGATGGCTGTGCATGAATGGCTAATGGCTGTTAGTTATGGAGCTAGGTTAGACTATGTATGTTTAAATCTCTGATTTAAACAGAGCCAGTGTTCAGTCAAATAACTGAATTTATCAAATCTTATCCTTGTATAATATACAAGCTGATGTGAGATCCCTGTCTACAGGTGGACTGGAACTATTATCCAGTAGGCAGTCTACTGTATTTTATCAAACCGTTATTAGTATAATAGATCTCGTAATAATTTTGCAAAAATAATGGCATTTACTATTTTTAAAAGATTATTAGCAAATTTACAGAAATGGTGCATTCGGAAGACAAAACCAATTTTTCACTTTTGACAATTGAGCACCTGCTACATCCAGATTCTAGGGAGGAAAGGAAGGACGATCT
>NC_091219.1:5005414-5052914 GCF_040958095.1 Procambarus clarkii
GGGTCCCTATAATTACACCAGTGGTGGTACCCCCCTATATATATATATATATATATTATATATATATATATATATATATATATATATATAATATATATATATATATATATATATATATATGTCGTACCTAGTAGCCAGAACTCACTTCTCAGCCTACTATTCAAGGCCCGATTTGCCTAAAAAGTCAAGTTTTCCTGAATTAATATATTTACTATAATTTTTTTCTTATGAAATGATAAAGCAACCCTTTTCTCTATGTATGAGGTCAATTTTTTTTTATTGGAGTTAAAATTAACGTAGATATATGACCGAACCTAACCAACCCTACCTAACCTAACCTAACCTATATTTATAGGTAAAGTTAGGTTAGGTAGCCAAAAAAAGCTAGGTTAGGTTAGGTTAGGTAGGTTAGGTAGACGAAAAAACATTAATTCATGAAAACTTGGCTTATTAGGCAAATCAGGCCTTGAATAGTAGGCTGAGAAGTGCGTTCTGGCTATTAGGTACGACATATATTATATATATATATATATATATATATATTATATATATATATATAATATATATATATATATATTATATATATATATATATATATATATATATTTTATTTTCCCAGGTTTTGGAATAAGAACAGCAGTGGCAGACTTAAAGGTGAGAAGGAAGTATCCAGAGGCAAGGGAGGCGTTGAATAAGTTAGTGATAGCATCAATGATGGAAGAAGGGAGTTGTCTAAGAAGGATATGGCCAATGCCAGACGCACCAGGGGCTCTACGACGAGTGCCCATGAGAGCTGTCTTGACATCAGCTGGAGTCAGCGGAGTCTGTACTTCAGTGCGTGAATTGAGATTGTCAAGGTGGATGAGGTCGTATGGTGTAGTTTCATGTCTGTTTTGGTGTATCCAGTCGTCGACTACTTCAATGTTAGGGAGGGCATATGGTTCAGGAGGATGCGGGTGAAAGATTTGTTCCCAGTGGTGTTTAAAAATGTTGAGTACTACATCAGGATCAGTGATTTTGTTATGTCGAAGGTATTTAAACGATGTGTTACCTGGTTGATATGATGGGGTTCTGGGAGTTCTTCTACTCCCAAGCCCGGCCCGAGGCCAGGCTTGACTTTTGAGAGTTTGGTCCACCAGGCTGTTGCTTGGAGCGGCCCGCAGGCCCACATATCCACCACAGCCCGGTTGGTCCGGCACTCCTTGGAGGAATAAATTTAGTTTCCTTTTGAAAATGTCCACGGTTGTTACGGCAATATTTCTTATGCTTGCTGGGAGGACGTTGAACAACCGCGGACCTCTGATGTTTATACAGTGTTCTCTGATTGTGCCTATGGCACCTCTGCTCTTCACTGGTTCTATTCTACATTTTCTTCCATGTCGTTCACTCCAGTACGTTGTTATTTTACTGTGTAGATTTGGTACTTGGCCCTCCAGTATCTTCCAGGTGTATATTATTTGATATCTCTCTCGTCTTCTTTCTAGTGAGTACATTTGGAGGACTTTGAGACGATCCCAATAATTTAGGTGCTTTATTGCGTCTATGCGTGCCGTATATGTTCTCTGTATTCCCTCTATTTCAGCAATCTCTCCTGCTCTGAAGGGGGAAGTGAGTACTGAGCAGTACTCAAGACGGGACAACACAAGTGACTTGAAGAGTACAACCATTGTGATGGGATCCCTGGATTTGAAAGTTCTCGTAATCCATCCTATCATTTTTCTGGCTGACGCAATATTTGCTTGGTTATGCTCCTTAAACGTTAGGTCGTCAGACATTATTATTCCCAAATCCTTTACATGCTGTTTTCCTACTATGGGTACATTTGATTGTGTTTTGTACTCTGTATTATGTTTAAGGTCCTCATTTTTACCGTACCTGAGTACCTGGAATTTATCGCTGTTAAGCATCATGTTATTTTCTGATGCCCAGTCGAAAACTTTATTAATATCATCTTGAAGTTTTTCAATATCCTCAGCCGAGGTAATTTTCATACTGATTTTTGTGTCATCTGCAAAGGATGATACGAAGCTGTGACTTGTATTTTTGTCTATATCTGATATGAGAATAAGGAAAAGCAGCGATGCAAGGACTGTACCCTGAGGTACAGCGCTTTTCACTGCACTTGGACTTTATATGGTTGACCATTACTCGCTGAGTCCTGTTTGACAGAAAATTGAGTATCCAGCGTCCTACTTTACCGGTTATTCCCATTGACTTCATTTTGTGTGCTATCACGCCATGGTCACATTTATCGAAAGCCTTTGCGAAGTCCGTGTATATCACATCAGCATTCTGTTTTTCTTCTAATGCCTCAGTGACTTTGTCGTAGTGCTCAAGTAGCTGTGAGAGGCACGATCTTCCCGCTCGAAATCCATGTTGGCCTGGGTTGTGAAGGTCATTGGTCTCCATGAAATTGGTGACCTGACTCCTAATCACTCTCTCAAATACTTTTATGATGTGCGATGTTAGTGCAACTGGTCTATAATTTTTTGCCAATGCTTTGCTCCCTCCCTTGTGTAGAGGGGCTATGTCTGCTACTTTAAGTGCATCTGGTATCTCCCCCGTGTCCAAGCTCTTCCTCCACACTATACTGAGTGCCTGTGCTACCGGCACTTTGCATTTCTTTTTAAATATTGAATTCCATGAGTCTGGACCTGGGGCCGAGTACATGGGCATGTTTTCAATTTCTTTTTCAAAATTTAGTGCGCTCGTGTTTATATCAGTTATATTTACAGGGGTTTGAATATTCCGCATAAAGAAATTGTCTGGATCTTCCACCTTCATGTTGTTTATTGGAGTTCTAAACATGTCCTCATACTGCTTTTTTAGGATTTCACTAATTTCTTTGTCATCCTCCGTGTATGAACCTTCACTTGTACGAATAGGTCCAATACTGGCAGTGGTTTTTGCTTTTGATTTCGCATATGAGAAGAAATATTTTGGATTTTTCTTTATTTCCTGAATTGCTTTTTGTTCTAACTGCCTTTCTTCAGTTTCATATGAGTGTTTCAATTTCCGCTCGATTTCTTCAATCTCCCTATTTAAATTATTCCTTCTTTGACGGGAAATTCGTGTCTGCATAAGCAGTTCCGTTATTTTTTTCCTGCGTTTATAGTGTCGTCTGCGTTCTCTTTCTACGCTAGATCTCTTTCTGGCTTTCCTCAAAAGAACATGTTTCAGACAGACTTGATAAGCTTCTGAAGTCAGTTTTTCTATTCCTTCTGTAGGACTTGTATTACTTAGAACAGTTCCCCATGGAATGTTTGTAAGTTCCCTGTTTATTATCTCCCAGTCTATCCTTTTATTATTAAAATTGAATTTACTGAATAGCCCCTCTCGCTTTATCAACGTTTTATGTCTATTCTGAGTATTGATGGTCGTTTGCACTTCAATGAGCTTGTGATCTGAGTATGTGGTATCTGATATCGTAATGTCTCTGATAATGTCTTCATTGTTCGTAAAGACCAGATCTAGAATATTTTCATTTCTCGTTGGCTCCGATATCTGCTGATTGAGTGAAAATTTGTCACAGAATCTAAGTAGTTCTCTAATCTGTGGTTGGTTAGGTCCTGATAGATTTCCTGGTATAATATTATTGTTTGCTATTTTCCACCTGAGACTAGGCAAGTTGAAGTCACCTAGGAAGATAATATCAGGTATCGGGTTCTCCAAATTATCAAGGCTATTCTCTATTTTGCTTATCTGTTCTGTGAATTCCTCAGCCGTTGCATCTGGCGGTTTGTATATTAGAATAATCACTAAATTTATTTTCTCTATTTTTAATCCCAGTACCTCTACCACCTCATTTGTAATGTGTGAGTTGATCCTTGTAAGCGTTTGATTTGTTTCCAGAATTCTTGAGTTGTCAGTTTTCTGTGTTCTGCTTGTTCTATGAAGTGTCTCCAATGTTTTGTGTGATCTTCATCTATTCTGTTAGGGATGTGGTTTTTTAATGCTGTTAGGTCCCATAGTACTTGTCTATGACGATGTATGTTTTGTAAGAATCTAGTGTGATAGCAAGCTAAGAGGCGTTTTGTGCGAATGGAAGGGGTGAAAGTGATATGTAGTTTGTGTGTTGTTTTAGGAATGGAGATATTTGCTGCATGAATGATGATCTTGTATGTTGCGTGCTTGTGTATCGATGTCAGTGTGATGTTTGTCATTGTATTCATAAGTGAGATCGGTGTCATCATTGTGTTGTTTGAACATGTCCCAGTTTGCCCTAAGGTATGAGAATTGAGGAGTACTGGGGATGAGAATAGGATTTGTGGAGACTGTAAGAATTAAGGGAATATGATCAGAGCCCGTAATGGGCCCTGGTGAAATGAAGTGTTGCAAGTTGCTGCCGAGTCTGTTGGTGAATATGAGATCAGGTCGGCCAGAACCTGTATGACTGAAAAAAGTGGGGGAAGTCAGGGCCAAGAAAGAATAGATTTTTTGGGTGTATATTTGGTGAAGCTGTCTGCCATGCTGATTTGTGGTATTGTGGTGGAATGTAGAGTGTTGTGCATTGAGGTCTGCAAGCAGAAAACTAGGCAAGTGAGTGTGGTTGAAGAGAGTTGTGATGTCTTGTATGGGAATGCCAGTGTTAGGACGGTTGTAGGTTGTGCAGATGACGAGAGGACCCATTTGTGTGTTTATGGCTAGAAAGTGTTTGTGACGCCAAAGGGTGTGTAAGAGTTCGTGTTTGTATGAAGAACGTATGAGTACTGCAATTCCTTCATGTGCTTCATCTGGTGACTGGTAGGAGGAGTAGCCATAATGTTTGATTTTATATGAGTTCGTAATGAATGTGCTATTTAATAATAGCACATCAGGTCTCTCAATCTCAAAAAAATCTGACACCATGTGTCTAATAGAGAAATATGCCAGCACATTAAATTGGATGATCTTTATGAATGTTGAGGTTTTGATGGGGTGCTGGTTGGGTTTTGTGCATGTGTAGGACGAACATGAGGGTTGCGTGCGTCAATGACTTTGGCAGTTATTAAGGAGGGAGCGTCTTGGAGGAGGGAACATGGAGTAAAGGGAGGTTAACAACGCGAAGGGGGAGTAGCATGAAAATTTGTTGAGCGTTGTCGATTGACTTGACAGGTTTTGGAAGGAATAAATGGAGCTGGTAGGGGATGAAAGATGGCAGAATGCATGTTGGCAGAGTCCAGGTGGGAAGTATCAGAAGTTGTAGTGTTTGAAGTCAGATTGGAAGTGAAGGGGACAATGTTGGGAGAAGAGGGTGAGAGTACTTGGGACATGGATGGGTCAGTTTGGGATAGTATAGGGTCTGCAGTCTGGTCAGTGGTTCCGTTTTCTGTAGCAGCCAGGATTGGGTTGATAGGAGGTTGTGGGTGAACTGTAGGATCTTCCTCAGCTGGAGTCGTGGTGTTTTGTGGAGTGAGAACTGTAGGTGAGAATGGAACCGAACGCAAGAGCTGAGGAGGAGGGACAGAGATACTAGGAAGACCGTTGTGAGTGAGAATGATAGGAAGATAGTCAGGAAAGTCACAGCCATCGTCCTTGGCCTTCAAGTAAGCAGCTTGTACACAGGCGGTGACTCGTTCATATGAAAGGTTCTGAAGAGGAGAATAAGGTGGAGGTGGGTGAGGGAAGAGAGGTGGAGAGGACTGAGCTTGTTGTGCAGACTTAGGGTGGTGATGTTGCTGGTGAGGTGAGGCATTAAGGACACTGCCTAAGGACATGGACTTGGCTGATGTTGTTTGGTGATGAGATGGGTTATTGGAGGTTGAAGAAGAATGAGGGTGTGCTTGAGTGCGAGGTTGGTTATTGCGAAGAGTTTTAAGGGATTGTTTTCTCAGAGGGCAAGATTTGTCAACTGCTGTATGAGCACCCTGGCAATTGCTGCATTTTAGGGTAGGGGCAGAGCACTGAGTATAAAAATGGCCTTCTGCAGAGCATTTGGAGCAAATTTGTGGGCTTTTACATCTTCGTGTCGTGACTGTATTTGTAACATTTGAAACATTGCAGCAAAGGAAGATAGTCAACTGGACTAATGAGATAGGGAGGAGTGCTGGTGTTGAGG
Source organism: Procambarus clarkii (assembly GCF_040958095.1). Taxonomy (NCBI): domain Eukaryota; kingdom Metazoa; phylum Arthropoda; class Malacostraca; order Decapoda; family Cambaridae; genus Procambarus; species Procambarus clarkii. The sequence goes on from NC_091219.1 coordinate 5,011,452, forward strand.
ATTTTTATACCTTGATGCAAGAGTTTTTGAGCTTCGGTAGGGGAGGAACATTGAATCTTGAGGTGTTTTGTATTAGGTACTGGGCATATCTCCATTACAGTAATAGCATTCCTATGTGAAATGTCCTGAGATAGATTGATAGTATTAGGTGCTGATAGGACAGAGCTGTCGACATTTCTTACAAGGACAGAGCATTTTGTTTTTTGTTCAATAGTGAGGACAGGAGTCAGTGAAGCTTGGGCGAGTTTACTGAAAGCAGGTTCCCTGAAACAGGCGAAAAGGTCGTCTTCTGAGGCAATGAGAAATTTGATGGTGTTTGTGTTGGCGTGTTTGATATGGTTAGTGGCAGGTGTGCAAGTGTCATTGTAAAAGGTAGTGATGCAGTCAATTGTGTCTATGGGTGTATTCCCAGTGTAGGTCATCCATAGACAGTGAGCCATTGTGACTCACTATCTACTGACAGTCCCGTGTTTTGTGCCAATCACTGTGATTCCATAAAGCTCAGTGGGGGTCAGTGTGTAGGCCAGGTCTAAGACCTGGCCTAAGGGTCTCACCACGAACAAACGCCGTGTTCCCGGAAGGTTGCAACCCCCAGTTATGGTGGGCTCGCACGATCACCAGAATTCCACAACTGGCTCGGCAGTGTCAGAAACGGAAGAATTTTAGGAGAGGAGAAAAAAGAATGCACCTATGCCATGACGCAGCTGCAAAGGTGAACTTCCGTCTTCTCACCTGGGCCTGTCTGGCTCGAAGTGGGGCTGTTCACCTAAATGCAGTCCGACCTGGACACAAGCACCATTGGACAACACACAGAAGATGCTGCGAGGAAGATGTCACTGCTTAGGACTAGATGCTGGCTGGGAAGCGCCTGGTTCTGCTCCAATACACTGCTGGCTGGAACTGGTTTTTGGCTGCACCGAAGTGCTCGTCGAGGCTGGTGAATAACAGCTGCTGTAGGACCGCGAGACGGATGCTGGCTTGCTTATGGCTGGCGAGCTGAAGATCGATCATCCACTCACGCACTCTAGAGGTATCAGAAACGTTGATACGAGTGGGCGTGCGTAGCGCTCAAGCAGAGGGCCGCCTAGGTCACACTGCGAGCGAGACGAGATACGTACTCTTGCAACGATACTGATGGTGTGATGTGTAACCGTGTGTCCTAACGTGTCCCGCCACCCCGACGCGTGTCCCGCCACCCCCGACGCGTGTCCCGCCACCCCAACGCGTGTCCCGCCACCCCGACGCGTGTCCGCCACCCCGACGCGTGTCCCGCCACCCCGACGCGTGTCCCGCCACCCCGACGCGGTGTCCCGCCACCCCGACGCGTGTCCCGCCACCCCAACACGTGTCCCACCACTACCACACGTGTCCCACCACTCCCACACGTGTCCCCACCACTCCAACACGTGTCCCACCACTCCCACACGTGTCCCGCCACTCCCACACGTGTCCCACCACTCCCACACGTGTCCCGCCACAGTTAATGCTGAACGTTTGTGCTGGGGTGTTGAGCGGTGAACATTTTGGTGGATGCTGGGTGTTGAGATCTAAGGACTAACGAAATATAGAGTTAGGAGGAGGATGATGGATGGTAGAAAAGAGATCGTGTGTGTATTTCGTTTGTATCTAATAGTGCGTAAGAGAATATCAATGTGTTGGTCGAGGTAAGAGAGGAGTCTGCTAATCTGTTTGTCTAGTAAAGATTTCCAATAGAGATTGAGAGCAGAAATGTTAGTACTGTCATGGAGGCTTTTGCTGGTATTGAAGTCTTCCCGACGAGTGTTGGGAATACATCTAAGTGCTCTGTTTTGAATTCTCTGGAGATTTAGTTTATTAGTTGCTGCCGCTAAGGAAAGAGCAAGTTAGGAGAGGTCTAGAAGGTGCTTTATAGTGGTGCATTTTAGTATTAAGTTTGGCAAATGTAAGTCTGTGTAATTTGTTCATGGCCTGGTGAACAATTGCATGTTTCTGTGCAATGTGTGTGTGTGAAAGAGTAATTGTTGATAAGTGTGAGGCCAAGAGGAACAAGATACAGAAATGTTAGTAGGATTAAGGAAGAATGAATAGAGTTGAACTGGAATAGGGTGAGCAGTTCCTTTACAGAGAAGTAGGGGATTTTTAGTTGTTGAAGTTGGTTTTAATGCGCCAGTGATACTCCCATTCTGTTACTACATAAAGTTGTTCTTGTGCTTTCCATGATCAGGTGAGAGACATGCAGACGTGATGTGAGAGACATCATCAGCATAGCATATAGTTAATATGGTGCAATGAATAGGGTCAGGAATGGCAGTGATGCTTAGGGTGTAAAGTGTCAGCCAAGGACAGAGCCGTGAGGAACACTGGCATGTAATATGAAGTAATCAGTGTGTTGTCAGATGAACTTAATCCTCATTGTCCTATTGTCTAAGTAGTTAGCAAGAAGTTTAGTGGTGATAATGGGGAAGATTAAAGTTGTTTGCATAATTTGAGGCCGTCATGCCAGTGTCCAAAGGCCTTCTCAACGTCCTTAGGGATGAGTGCGCTCCTAAGTCTTTAATGATGGTTGATGCTGATGTAATTGGTCATGATATTTAAGGCGTCATGTGTGGACCGGTGAGGCCGGAAGTCAAACTGTTTAATAGTAAGTCATTGTCTTCCAGGTGAGTTGTGAGTCTCATGCTAACTTGCCTTTCAAAGACTTTGTCAAGTGTCTCTAGAAGGCTGATGAGTCTGTAGTGTTTGGGTCAGTGTGAGGTTTCCCAGGTTATGGAATGAGAACAGCAGTGGCAGAGTTGAAGGTGAGAGGAAAATAACCAGAGGCAAGAAGGGAGGTGAATAAGTTAGTGAGAGCAGCAATGATAGAAGCAGGTAATTGTCAGAGGGTGTGTCCATGTCAGACGCACCAGGGGAGCTGCGACGAGTGCCCATGAGAGCTGTCTTGACACCAGCTGGAGTCAGCGGAGTCTGTAGTTCAGTGTGAGAGTTGAGGTTGTCAAGGGTGGATGCGGTCGTCAGGTGTGGTTTCATGTCTGGTTTGGTGTACCCAGTCTTCAACTACTTCAGTGTTGGGAAGGGCAGTTGGTTCAGGAGGATGTGGATGATAAATGCGTTCCCAATGGTTATCTTCTTGAGGTTATCTTGAGAAGATTTCGGGGCTTTAGTGTCCCCACGGCCCGGTCCTCGACCAAGCCTCCACCCCCAGGAAGCAGCCCGTGACAGCTGACTAACACCCAGGTACCTATTTTACTGCTAGGTAACAGGGGCATAGGGTGAAAGAAACTCTGCCCATTGTTTCTCGCCAGCGCCTGGGATTGAACCCAGGACCACAGGATCACAAACCCCGCGTGCTGTCCGCTCGGCCGACCGGCTCCCTTATGGTGTTTGAAATGTTAAATACTTCGCCTGGTTCGGTGATTTTTCTTGTAGTTCTGTAGAAGGTATTCTGTGTTCTGTGTTCTGTTTGTTCAATGAGGTGTTCCAGTGTTTTGTGTGGTCTTCATCTACACTGTTGAGGATGTGTTTTTTTAGTGTTGTGAGGTCCCAGAGTACTTGTTCCTAGCGATGTGTGTTGTGTAGGAATAGTGATAACAAGCTAGGAGGCGTTTAGTGAGAACGGAAGGGTTGACAAGTGAAATGTGTTTGAGTGTTGTGTTAGGAATGGTGATGTTTGCTGCATGGATGATGGTGTCTTGTATGTTGTATGCTTGTGTGTCACTGTCAGTGTGATGTTTGTCATTGATGTCATAAGTGAGATTAGTATCATCAATGTGTTGTTTGAACATGTCCCAGTTTGCCCTGAAGCATGAGAAATGATGAGTGGTGGGGATTGTCGTGTCATGAACCCCCAGAGCCTCGCTGGCAGCGTAGTGCCTTACACAAATTACCAAGAGCCTCTGGCCTACAATAGTTACGTCTAGATGATAAGGAAAAGTCCAACAAAAGTTACCAGTTGGCTGGGGCCAAATTATAAGCATGACACCAGAAAATATTCATACAAATTCACCCAGAACAAAACTCCCAATAGCACTTATGAGGTACCCAGCTGTCAGTAGGCTCCAGCACCTGGTAACTGTGGTACACTAGTTCCTTGCTGGCCTTAGGTCTTAACAAGGTGCGGGGGTGACAGTTCAGCACCTGGTAACTGTGGTACACTAGTTCCTTGCTGGCCTTAAGGTCTTAACAAGGTGCGGGGGTGACAGATAACACTGATGGGGAGGCGGATCAAGTCTCAATAAGGACATCCAAAGTCTCAGTCAAGTCTTCTCCAGCCCACAACACTAAGTCGTCTAGGAACGGGCAAGGTGCCCCCCCTCCCCCCAGCAGAGTCAACAACAGCTTGACACACAAAAGTCACCAACCACAGTTCCAAAAAAGATCCCACTGTGAAATCCACTGGTCCTCCTGATCCATCACCTTGGTAATGCATCACTGGCATCATCAGCTTAACATAAATGTTGATACAAAGTTCTCAAACACAACACCATGTACAAAACTGGCCAGAGCTCAGACCACGTGAGTGTTCCTCCTTCCAACACTGGCCAGTGATGTGGCCTCGGCGAGCCGGGGGTGGGGGGGCGGCAAACATCAGTGCCAACTTCTCCACCTTCCAACACTGGCCAGTGATGTGGCCTCGGGGAGCCGGGGGGGGGGGGGGCGGCAAACATCAGTGCCAACTTCTCCACCTTCCAACACTGGCCAGTGATGTGGCCTCGGGGAGCCGGGGGGCGGGGGCGGCAAACATCAGTGCCAACTTCTCCACCTTCCAACACTGGCCAGTGATGTGGCCTCGGCGAGCCGGGGGGGGGGGGGTGGGGGGGCGGCAAACATCAGTGCCAACTTCTCCACCTTCCAACACTGGCCAGTGATGTGGCCTCGGGGAGCCGGGATGGGGGGTGGGGGGCGGCAAACATCAGTGCCAACTTCTCCACCTTCCAACACTGGCCAGTGACGTGGCCTCGGCGAGCCGGGGGGGGGCGGCAAACATCAGTGCCAACTTCTCCACCTTCCAACACTGGCCAGTGATGTGGCCTCGGGGAGCCGGGGGTGGGGGGGGCGGCAAACATCAGTGCCAACTTCTCCACCTTCCAACACTGGCCAGTGATGTGGCCTCGGCGAGCCGGGAGGGGAGGGGTGGGGGGGCGTCAAACATCAGTGCCAACTTCTCCACCTTCCAACACTGGCCAGTGATGTGGCCTCGGGGAGCCGGGGGGGGGGGCGGAAAACATCAGTGCCAACTTCTCCACCTTCCAACACTGGCCCTTGATGTGGCCTCGGGGAGCCGGGGGGGGGGCAAACATCAGTGCCAACTTCACAAACAATAACCATCAATATTGAAACTAAAGTTTTAACTTTACAACGTATAGTGTAACACAATAGACTCTTGAGCATACACAGATGCTCAGTACACCAGTATATAAGACCCACAGTATAATATTATACATGCATATAAACACAACACTAAGAATATAATAAGAAAATACATACGCAGAGAATTCAAACTAATCAGATTGGCAATTCTTCAAATCAAATTAAATTAAATCAAGTCAAATGTTTATTTAGGTAAAAGTACATACATACAAGATGAGTTACAAACATAATGTTGGATTTCTAGACAGAGCGTTGTGTACATACTGTGGAGGCGGTGGCCTAGGGGTTATGACTGACCAACCACGTGGTAATCAACATACACAGAAATGGGTAGAAAACGCGGAAAACAGTTGCTCACCTTGAGCTGGAGTCTTCTCGGGGCGGCTGAAGCAATACTACGGCTTCTCAGGGGCGAGGATGGGCGAGGGTCAATGGTAGCTGGCCAATACGAGGTGCTGGATGACCAATGTCCAGGAGGCGTCACTAACAGGTGTGTCTTCGCTGCGGTGCGGTTCTTCTCTGCTCTCTTCTGTCGCCTCCGGGCATGCGCGTGGGTGATGCACAGATGCACGGCGTCGGACTGCCGCCCACCAATCAGGAGCGGCTAACATAAGAAATATTCCCTGGCTGGCATTTTGAATGTGGTTCCCTCCACACTCACCCCGTCCCTATAAAACAAGGCGTGTATTAGAAACTTAATTTAACTTAAAATGTTCTTTTTGAACGGACCCTCCACCAGCTTCACATTGAGGGCTGGAATAGTATGTATAATAACTGAAGAAAATGTCTGGTTTAACTAAAAAAAATTAATACACTGTGACTGGTTTATTATTTATATATTTATGATCTACCTTTGACATAGTATTGATCCTTGGTTATTTTTAACACTACACCAAGGTGATATTTAATTTATTCTTATAATTATAAAATTATATATAATACCCGTATGCAATTACTTCCTTGCATCCCCTCACTTATATATGGGTTCCGAGTTTGAAGACCATAGGACTGGTAAGTCGGGAACAGAAGGATGGGGAAGGATGTAGGAAAACTTGAAAAGGATATGGGTGTGAAGGCGAGGAGGGGGGTTACAGTTAAGTGGCCCAACCACTTTGGGGTTGATTGTGATGAGAAGTGATGGATGAAAGTGTAGGTGATATATGGTGGTGAGTAGAAGGCTCGTTTTTTTTTTTTTTCCTGATCAGCTGGCGGTGAGTAGCCATAAAACAGGTGGTGGTTGATTAAGTAGCTACTCGCCGCTTTTCCTGGAGAGCTGTGCTTGTTTTTGAATCAGTTGTTGGTGGTTGAGTGGAGTTATTAAATCCTTAATCGGTGGGTTTCAGGTCGTAGGACTTAGGTGTATAGTGGGGCTGGCGGATGCCATTCATCCTCTTGTGGTAGGTTACTTAAGATCCTGGGCCTGGGGTAGGCTCTGTCGTGGATGTATCTTCTTACCCTTTGTTGGAGGGACATCCTCCACGACCTGTGGGGCTGGTCGAGCATAGCGTAATTCGTCGTGTTGAGGACAACAAAGGGGTCCTCACGATTTGGCATGTACATACTTTTCATTTTATATAGCTGTTTGATTGAGAGGCGATTCAGGCAAACGTTCAGTGGGTCGATCCTCAGTGTGATATGAAGGTCTTCTATGTGCATTCTGTCTAAGAGTGATACATTTGCCACAAATCTGAGTGCTCTGTTCTGGATCCGTTGCAGTTTCAGCATGTTCGATTTCTTTGCCAGTGTGAGTGGGGTGTCCGGGTATTCTAGGGTTGTTCGAATGAGCATCTTGTAGAGGTGAAGTTTTACATGTTGTGGGGCCTGGTGGAAGAGGTATAGCTTGGCTAGTTGAGTCTTGGCAATTGCTGCCTTCCTGTTGATATGTTCATTAGACTTCAGGAGCCTTGCTATGTTATATCCCCAGGATCGTGGTTGAGTTTTGTACCCTTGTCAGCGTGCCTCCAATGTTGATAGCTCCCAGGGAGCTAGCCCAGCAGCCTATCGAGCAAAGTTGGATTTTGCTGGGGTTGGTCACGATTTTCCACTCCCTCTCCCACGTTGCAGTGGCGGCTAATTCCTCCTTGACCTTCCTTATCATCATGTCGTGTTTTGTATTTTGTCCTGCAGGCCTCGACGTGACAACGTGAATGACATCGTCTGCGAATTGGGTGATAATTGTGTCATTGTGGATGGGGCGTGGCAAATCATTCACGAAAAGGTTAAAGAGAACAGGGCTGATGCATGACCCCTGGGGGACCCCTGGGGGACCCCTGCCATAGGTGTGAATGCAGCCGCTGTTTTAGTGTTAACATTGGGATGATCCTCCTGTTTTTTAGGAAGTTGTTAATCAGTCTCAGGAGGGTCCAGTTGTGGTGAGGCAGGTTGGTCAGCTTGAAGAGGAGACCGTCGTGCCAGAGGCTGTCAAATGCCTTGTGTACATCTCTTGTTGCTATTATTGCCGTTTGTTTTTGCTTACGAACGTTGTCGGCTGCGTCGTAGATTACGTTGGTTGCATGTTGAGTCGACCTCTGGTACCTGAAACCGAACTGTTTTTCTGTGAAGAGGTGGTGGTATTCCATACAGTAATTAATTCTGTTAGACATGATCTTCTCAAAGCATTTCCCTGTCGTTTCTAGCAAGGAGATCGGCCGGTAATTCACAGGGGAGTATCTGCTCTTGCCTGGCTTGGGAATGAAAATCATCTTTGCGGTCTTAAGTACAGTGGGTAGGTGCCCGGAGGCCAGGATAGTATTATAGATGTTAAGAAGGTTTTGGATGTAGTTATCAGGCAGGAACTTTAGCTGGATGAGGGTCACACCAGTAAGCCCTGGAGCTCTGTTCTTGGTATTCTTCAGGACCTCCCTCAACTCTAGAAGAGTGCTCGGTCTAGTAATGGGGTGGGATGGATCGAGTTGGGCATCGTCGATGGTTGGTCTGCTGTGAAGGTTTTCTTCATTTTCCTGGGCCCATAGGCCCACCCTCCGATGGTTCTTAAGGTTAATCTGGTTCAGGTTTTCGGTGAAAATTCCACACCAGCCCTCTCCCATGTAGTTGGCCTGGTGCTAGGGGTTCTCAATCCTAGTCGTGACCACCTCGTTGTTGGCGTTGGTGTGTGTATGGTTGAGATGGGAGATAGGGGTTTCAGTGGAGCCAAGGAGTTGTTTAATTTTCTTCCAGAACGCGGCTGGCTCACTCTTGTAATTGTTGGCCTGGTTAACCAAAATGCCCCAGATATGGCGTTTGTGAAGGAGGGTGAGTCCTAATACTTCTCGTCTGAGTGCCTGGATCGTGTGTAAATGGGGGAGGCCTGTACGGGTCCTTCTGATGCATTCTTGTTGGTAAGTTCTCTTTTTTTCCCTGATTTCCCTTGTTGGGTTGTACTGTTTTATGACTCTTGTGCTGGTTAGCTCGCAGTTTGCAAGTGTTGCTTCAGTGATGCGGGTATGGAGGAGGTCCACTGCTGCATCTATGTTGTGGGTTGGGCAGTCTTGTAAAACTGTTACCGGATCGTCACCCAGAGAATCCATGTAAGGGCGGAGTCTAAGGGTACTGAGTTGGGGTTTGGGGGTACCTATGGTCCTGAAGGGGGTAGATTGAAGATGGATAATTATTGGGATGTGGTCAGATCCTACATCCCCACCCGGGGTGATTCTGGAGTGAAAGATGCCACAATCATGGTTTAACAGAACTAGATCAGGAGTTCCTGGGTGAACGCCGACGTAAGAGTGGGAAAAAGGGCCGAGGAAGGTTAGGTTCCTTGCCATTAGGAGGTTGATAAGGATTCTACCTTTGGGTACTTATGATTATTTTATCTCTGGGTTAAATTAGATTCTTTAAATTTTCATTCTTTAAATTTCCTATATTTACAATTAGTTATTTATATTCATTCCTTGTACATTCAGACTACACTTCACTTTTTTTATTATTATTGTTTTTTCTACACAAGATTGAACAACCTATGACCGTTCTCGGTAGTGATCTTGGCCAAGAGCTCTATGTTTAGTGTGGGCAGGACAGGCTGTAGATCCCACATGATGTAGTTGCTGATTAAACTGTCAGATGAGTAAGTAACGCTCACGGTGCAGCAAGCTGTAGTTGATGAAAATGCAGAGATGATCGCAGTGAAAATCATAGCTGTAGTGAGGTTGTTGGGAGCGTTCCATGACAGGTGGCAGCGGTCCACACCATGCAGCAGTAGCAGTAGAGGTCCACTGAGAGTCCATGTTGTAGTCCATCGTGGCTAGGTATCGTCGAAACTCTCTGGGGTCACCAATGTAACGTACGGTTATGTTACGTTGTTGGGTAGATTAGATACTCATTGTTTAGTGAGTTTTCATATTTATTTAGTAGTCTTGATTACAGTAGTCGGTTGGTGGCGTTGTCGTAAACGTTGAGACGAAGCTTGGAGCAGAGCAGAGAGCTGAGTGAGGCCAGAGTCGCAGAGCTCTATGTGGGAGAGCGTGGCAGCTCGATTGGGAATTGTGAGTGTCTGAACTTGGGGAGCGAGAGCGTTGTAGCTCGATGTGGTCGTAGTCTTCTGTCTGATCTGTGTCAAAGCTGTAGCGTCTTCGGGTCGATTAGAACTGTACACGCCGAGTGCTACATTGTTGACTGGAAATTGTACTGTCCGCTATTCCTCATATCGCTAATTGTTTATATGGTGACTACACCTCAGCTCCCTCCAATAAAATGAGAAGAGTATTACCTGTAATTGGGGAAAGGATTGTAGCTTCTGTAATTACTGGTAATTAGTTATGCTATTAAGATAATGAGATAATGGAGCGAGTATAAGATTAACTCGCTACAACGGGATGAGTTACATCAGGAATAACTGGAGCTGGTGGGGGATGAAAAATGGCAGAAGACGTGCTTTTCACAGCAGAAGACATGTTGACAGAGGCCAGGTGGGAAGTTTCGGGAGTTGTAGTGCTAGAAGTGAGATTGAAAGTGGAGGGGACAATGCTGGGAGATGAGGGTGAGATTACTTGAGACATGAATGATTCAGTTTGGGATAGTACAGAGTCTGCCGTCTGGTCAGTGGTTCCGTTTTCTGTAACAGTCATAATTGGGTCGGTAAGAAGTTGTGGGGAAACTGTGGTAGTTTCTACAACTGAAGTTCTGGTGTTTTGTGGAGTGAGGACTGTAGTTGAGAATGGAGCAGGGCGCAATAGTTGAGTAGGAGGAACAAAGATACTAGGAAAGCCGTTATGAGTGAGAAAGATAGTCAGCAAAGTCACGGCCATCGTCCTTTGCCTTCAAGTAAGCAGCTTGTACACAGGCAGTGACTCGTTCATATGAAAGATTCTGAAAAGGAGAATAAGGTGGAGGTGGGTGTGGGAAGACAGGTGGAGAGGACTGAGCTTGTTGTGCAGACTTAGGGTGGTGATGTTGCTGGTGAGGTGAGGTATTAAGGACACTGGCGTGGGACATGGAGTTGGCTGATGCTGTTTGGTGATGAGATGGGTTATGGGAGGTTGAAGAAGAGTGCGAGGTTGGTTAGTGCGAAGAGTTTTAAGGGATTGTTTTCTCAGAGGGCAAGATTTGTCAACTGCTGAATGATCACCTTCACAAATAGTGCATTTTAGGGTAGGGGCAGAGCACTGAGTATAAAAATGGCCTTCTGCAGAGCACTTGGAGCAAATTTGTGGGCTTTTACATCTTCGTGTTTCGTGACTGTATTTGTAACATTTGAAACATTGCAGCAAAGGAAGATAGTCAACTGGACTAATGAGATAGGGAGGAGTGCTGGTGTTGAGGATTTTTATACCTTGATGCAAGAGTTTTTAAGCTTCTGTAGGGGAGGAACATCTTCAAGAGAGAACTAAATAATTTTCTTCAAGAAGTGTGGGACCAACCAGGCTGTGGTGGATATGTGGGCCTGTGGGCCGCTCCAAGCAACACCCTGTTGGACCAAGCTCTCACAATTGAAGCCTGGCCTCAGGCTGGGCTTGCAGAGTAGTACAACTCCCAGAACCCTGTCAAGCAGGTATCAAGTATATTGTTGCCAAATATGTTGGTACTCACCTAATTGTGCTTGCGGGGGTTGCGTTTTGTTTCTTTGGTCCTGCCTCTCAACTGTCAATCAACTGGTGTGTGTGGGAAAATCCTGGCAGCTATTCTCTTTTTTAAATTGACTTTAATAAGATAATTTTCTAAGTGAGTAAGTAATTAAGTGAGTGAACTGTATGTACTGATTCAACTGCCGGAAATTATCTCACATAATTTGGGGGAACAATTTGCAACTTAAACCACTTTGAGATGGCTCCTTCTTAAACCACAAATTGTTTACCTTATAAATCTAATTATCATACCACATGTGAGAGTTTTTTATGAGAATTTGTGGAATAAATTGTAATTGGTATAAGGAATTTTAGCTCGGAAAATTTCTAAGAATTTTCTTTATTCTTTAACCTTTATTCCTGTCGTGATATTCAATTAGGTCGCCTGAGGAAGGACTTGCTTAGCTAACACACCAGTGTAGTAAACAGCTCATTCCTCACTTTGGGACCATGTAGGAACAATTGACTAGGCGCGAGCAAACGCCTAGACCCCAATGAAAATTGAAATCCCCTCCACTAGGCTGCTGACCTTCGCCATTCGCCGAAGCGAATCTAACGAGTAAGTCAAGGGCTCTCACAGCAATAATTTATTGTTGTGTGGTGCCGTATATTTGATCCAAAGCTCAGAATTAGTCTCAATTTTATTAGTCGAGTGTGAAGAACATTTGCATAACAATAATAATGTGTGGGGTGTAACGAAAAGACAGTGTTAACCATAACAGCTTAGTTTATTCAATAAAGTACTAACTACTACAACAAAACAAAAAGAAATGTCAATGACGTTACTCGAAATCCTTCCTGTGGCACTATCAATGACAGCTAGACACCAGCCCCTCGGACTGCATAATGAACTAACTCGAACATAAGCGTGAACACAGAGGAATCAACAAGAAACAAGAACTAACAGATCTATAATCACAATTACAACAAATGACACAGTAGGTTCTGAAACACGTCTCCAGTAACCTCCTAACTGTTCTACGCCTCAGTGCAGTCTACACCTGCAATAGCGGTTGCAATGCAATCAAATCAGTAGTCTTTCAATGACAACAATAACTAATGGGTTCACTGGCAACTCCAGCAACCTTTCCTCAAATTAATCCTTACGTTAACACTCCGTCCCACGGACGATCAACAATCAATAACAAGTGATTTACGTTAATGGCACAATAACATTTACGTTAATAACAAGGTAACATTTACGTTAAATTAATAACTCTTACAACTCTCACTAGTAACGCGGAAATTACACAACTCTCTACCCGTCGAGCATTCAGTGAGAAAATCCCATTAATCCCTGTACTACCAGACAGCTGATTAATTTCTTTACTAGTTACGTTAATTTACGTTAATCGGTTACTAATCGCTCAGCGATGGTAAACTCTGATTTACAATGTCCAAAGTGCTAAGAGAACGGTAATCACTCGTGATTACCTTTAGAGTAATTAATTACTATCCTCAAGATCAATAATTAAACAATTAAAATACGCAACCTTTCACACTGGCTCAGCAATTTACATTAAGGTATGAATTCCGTCTGAGCCTTCCATACTCAGACCAATTCAGGTGGCTAATAACAGTAATTAGCCCCACGTTTACGTTATTCTAAAATGACGTTACTCCTCCCATGAGTCAATCAAGTGCCGGTACTTCCGGGCAGATAACGACGTTACGTTAATGGAACAATGTAGCCTTCGTGTGAGTCGATCAAACAAGGATCGAGGTTAATTACTTTGACTTCCTGAAACACGTCAATTACCCGGCCCACTGACCGTTAATTACGACAGACAATTCTCTAATTCTTATCTGGCTGATGGCTAGGCTCCTCGAGACTACCGTAGCTGCTTGCAGGAAAGTAAATTAACCCAAACGTATTCTACATTACTCAAATTGTCAAAGAACAAATTCTCTTAAAGCAATGGGCGTTCCCTTGGTTACGTTATATTAATTGTCTCGCAATCACCTCACTGAATACTGGACTTCGATGTCCTACCAGATAACCAGGAGAATATATGTGTACCCAAGTACTCGTCTACAGCAGAGTTTCCCCACGACAATGACAAATCACACTAACAAATCAGTGATTTACGTTACAATCCGGTTGCAATGACAATACTGCAGAACCTAGTAAAATAACCTACAGGACATGAACCCTCTAGAACACTGCCCCACAATGGCTTTACTGGACTGCAATCACATACGGTGATGCTCAACACTAGCAACAATCACCACCAAATAACAACCCCCTTTGCAATAACACACACGGCAAGTACTCTAACTTCCAAATATTAGAATACTGCACAACACTTACTGTTGCAAATGACCCCAGTGCTCTCAATAACTTCTAGGACATAGGTCAAACTATTTCAATCACCACAGTAAATAACACAATAACACTGGGCACCGTGACACTACGATTTTATATATATATATATATATATATATATATATATATATATATATATATTGTGACGGTAACGCGTTGGTGTTCGGCTGTTCAAGGCTAGGGGTATGGCCTCGTCACATAGTTATAAAAAAAAATAGAAAAACTGGAACTTCGTCTGTGGTAAGGTAAGGAGAAGACACACAAAACACAAGTAAACTTTAACAATGAAATTTTAATTACGTTAAATAAATCAAAACATGAAAATAATGCACAAACAAATATGTATAATAAAATCAATCAATCAAAATAATAAGAATTCTTAAATGACAAAATGAAAAGTTACGTTAAGGCAAAATAACAAGAAGTGCAATACAACAGTAAGTGGGAGGTGCTGGAATATTGGCTTAAAGCCACCACCTCTCTCAGTACACTCTAGAGTCTAGCTGGGAGGTGTGCTGGCTACGAAAGCACGGAACATTCTGAAGACTGATGTTGGGGCGACCCCAGACATCGGGTAGTATTGGGGGGCGAGTGCAGGTGCAGCCAGACCGGCGACCAATCAGCGGAGTCGTAGCGATCAACGGGTAGTTTGGTGGTTGGAGTTCGAACAGGTGGCTGGTTGCATACGTTTCTGCTCACCCTTGCAAGCCTTGCTGGTGTTGTTGTCGTTGTTGGACATTTCTTCCATAGTCTTTTTATATAATTGTGAAGACGTAATTTTGGAGGGAAGAGCAGGCTCAATCTCTTGAAGGAGATTATCGTCACAACTCTCCCCCGAAGCCTGCGGTTCTGGAAGAAGTACGTCGTTATGTGGTGGAGTAATGGATGGAGTCGCTTCTACTTCATAAACTCTGGAGAGGGCATCGGCTATGGTGTTGTCAGAACCCTTGATATAGCGGATCTCCAGGTTGAAGTCTTGTAAATACAGAGCCCATCGTAGAAGACGCTGGTTGGTGAATTGGGCTTGATGTAGGAAGCGGAGAGGGTTGTGGTCTGAGAAGATGGTGGTAGACCTGGCGCCTTGTAGGTACGGAGCGAAGTGTTGGAGGTTCAGGACGATGGATAGTAGCTCCTTTTCAATAGTGCTGTAGTTCCTCTGGTGCGGTTTCAGTTTGTAGCTGTAGTAGCTGACAGGTAGAACTTCCTCGCCTCGTTGTTGCATCAGGACACCACCAACGCCGGTACCACTGGCGTCGACATGAAGGACGAAAGGCTTGGTGATATCTGGAGAGGCGAGAATGGGGTTAGAACAGAGGAGGAATTTGAGTTGTTCAAAAGCAACGGTTTGCTGCATGGTCCAATTATACCGTTGCTTGGGACTGGTTAATAGAATTAGAGGTGTGGCGACTGTACTGAAATTCCTCACAAACCTACGGTAGTAAGAGGCAAGACCAAGGAAGCGCAGGAGCTGCTTCCTGGTGGTAGGCTGTGGATACTGTAGGATGGCTTGAGTGTGTGAGTCTAACGGAGCTATGCTGCCACTCCCAATAACATGACCCAGATAACGCACTTTACCTTTCGCGAAAGTGGACTTGCCCAGGTTGATGGTGAGGCCGGCTGTCAGGAGCTTGGAGAACAGACGTCGCAGCTGGAGCAGATGTTCACTCCAGGAGTTGGAGGCTACGACGATATCGTCCAGGTAGGCGTATGTGTTATCCAAGCCCTGGATGACACGGTTGACAGCTCTTTGAAAGGTGGCCGGGGCATTACATAGTCCGAAAGGAAGGCGTTCATATCTGAAAAGTCCAAAAGGAGTGATGAAGGCAGATATCTCTTTAGCGCGCTCCGTTAGACACACTTGATAGTACCCCTTAAGCAAGTCCACTTGGGACAAGTACTGGGCACTACCAATGGCATCAAGGATGTCATCTATCCTTGGCAAGGGGTAAGCATCCTTGACAGTGACAGAGTTCAGTTTTCGATAGTCAGTGCACAACCGCACCTTACCTTGGGGTTTGGGCACCAAGATACAAGGTGAGGCCCAGGGGGACTCACAAGGTGTAGCCAGTCCATGGTCCAAGAGGTACTGCACCTCAGCACGCATGACTTCCTTCTTGCTCGGGCTGATTCGGTAGAAGGGTTGACGAATCGGCCGGGTGTCGGGGAGCAGTTGGATGTCGTGCTGGGTAACATTACACTCTTGGGGATCATCTCTGAACAACTCTTGATGTTCTCTGAAGATCTTGACGAGAGGTGCACTATGATTATCCTGAAAGTATTTGGGAAGATCATTAAGGATTTCGGAATTAGAAAGCGCTGACTCCTTGTCAGTGCTTTCGGGAGGAGAAGCTGGGAAGGTCTCACTGTGGATGTAGGGTTCTGTGAATGTGGAATAGTTAATCAAGACAGTGGGAGGAGTACCATTATATTGCTTCAGGAGGTTGACGTGGCACAGCTGGGTCTTCCGCCGCCTATTTGGAGTCTCTATCACATAATTATTATTATTCCTGCACTCTTTGACGCAGTAGGGTCCTGAAAATCTGTTTTGTAAAGGTGAACCTGGGATAGGGAAATAAGCAAGGACGAAGTCTCCCGGCTTGAATTTTCTTACTTTGCTGGTCTGGTCGTAATGAGTCTTCATTCTCACCTGGGCTTTCAATAGATTATCATGGGCAAAGCGGTGGACTCTCTCTAGAATGTGCTGAAGGTTTTGAAGAAACTGGGGCACATTCTGATGCTCACTGAAGGTGGCATCTCTGAGAGAGTCTTTGAAAGCCTTAAGGGGAGTACGGCACTTACGGCCGTAGAGCATCTCATAAGGAGATACTCCTAGGGACTCATTGGGGAGACTTCTGAAAATACACATTATTAGGTCAATCTGCTTATCCCAATCCTTTGAGGTTTCACTACAAAACTTTTTCAAGAGTGCTTTGATGGTCTGATGACTACGTTCAAGAGAACCCTGTGAAGCAGGATGATAGGGGCTGGACAATACCTGTTTGATGTTGAACTCCTCCAGTGTCCTTTTGAAGAGATCACTGGTGAAGTTGGTGCCACAGTCACTTTGAATCTCCCTGGGAAATCCGTATTGAGTGAAGATCTTCAGTAGATGTTTGATAACCGTAGCAGCCGTGATGTTCTTCACTGGAACTGCTATGGGAAATCTGGTGGTAGGACACAGGATGGTTAGGATGTAGGCGTTACCTGAACTGGTCCGAGGTAAAGGACCAACACAGTCTATTATGAGTCTGTGGAAAGGTTCCGCAGGCACCTGTATGGGAATCAGTGGTGCTCTGGGAATGGAGACGTTCGGTTTGCCTGCCATCTGACATGTATGACACTGTTTTACGTACTGTTTGACGTTGTTTACCATACCTGGCCAGTAGTAGTCTTGACGAATCCCATGGTAAGTCTTGTTGAAGCCGTAGTGGGAGAATGCTCCATGGGCCAGGTGTAGAATAGTGGGCCGCAGGCTGGTGGGAATCACAAGTTGTTCGGTGTTGGCCCAATCGTCCTCCTCCTTCAGTTTACTGGGTCTATATCTGCGGTAGAGCAAGTCGTTCTCTAGGAAGAACCCAGGAATACTGTCGGGTTGAGTCTCAGCCTGGAAAAACAATGGTGTTAAAGTAAGATCTTCCCTCTGCAACTTACGGAACTCCAACTTGGTCAGATGCGGGGGTAGTTTCTGAGGGTCTTGAGGGACAGCGGTAGCAGTAGAGTCAGCTGGCTGTGGACGTGCGGCTTGTGCACGGGTGGTCACGAGAACCGGAGGAGAAACATCATCACTCTCTTGAACCTCTGCTGGAACATACTCAAGAATAGGGTTACTTGGCACAGAGTTACACACCTGGGGTTTGTCCATGACGATCAGGTTGGTTGGTTGCAGGTCTTCTGCCAAGTCGTTGCCTAGGAGAAGTTGCACTCCAGGCATGGGAAAAGGCTTTTCCCTGACGGCGACTTGGACTTCCCCGTTCACGTAGGGACAATCCAGGTGGACTCTGGCGAGAGGGTATGGAGTAGTAGCAGTGAGGTCAGTGATGAAGACCGTTTCCCCGGTGTAGACTATGTTGGGCACAGCCGACTTCAAGATGATCGATTGTAGAGCCGCTGTGTCCCTCAAGATCTTCAATTTGAAACGTCCCTCCGGATTTGAACCGTTGGCAGAGACAGTTCCAGTATACAGGTGGTTACTGAAAAGAGAAAGATCATTAACATCAACACCAACATTCATCACAGGCTTACCGGACTTAGGAGGAGTTGGTTTGGGTCGTTGTTGGTCAGTGGATCCCTTGTATTGAGACTTACCACACTTGTCTATGGTATGTCCATAGAGTCTACAATACTTGCAGTACAGTTGTGAACCAGCTTGATCGGGGCTCACCTTCTCGTAACTGTACCACGACTTCTTACTGGAGGATGGTTCAGGTGTCAGCCGGTGGATGAGGCTGTAAGTGTCAGCCGACTTAGCACACTTCAGGTAGTCGGTTTCTTCTTTATCTGCTAAGTAGAGGCGGACAGGAGGCGGCACACGTCTCAAGAATTCTTCAACAAGCATCAGGTTCACGAGTTCTGTAAAAGTAGAGACATGTGCTGCTTCCAGCCATTTCATGAAATACCTCCGTTTCGTGTTAGCAAACTCGAGGAAGGTAGTGGTACTTGCCTTCAGGTGGTCACGGAATTTCCTTCTATAACTTTCAGTAGAGAGTAGGTAGGCGTCTAACACTGCTTGTTTCAGAGTGTAGTAGTCATTCTCAGACGCCAAAGTACTGAGTGTGACTGCAGCTCTACCTGTAAGATGGACTCTGAGAAGTGTGGCCCATTGGTCGACAGGCCAACTGAGTTGATTAGCAAGGGTTTCAAAGGTGGTGAAAAACACATCAACTTCTGCTTCTACAAAGGATGGCATTAACTTACTTGCATGTGATATATTAAAACTGACGGGAAGATTTGCAGTAGCTTGCTGGCGTTGAGTGAAGTGTGAAGTTTCCAAGGAGATTTCGCGTTGACGACACTCTAGAGCCAGAGTTGCTTGTTGCTTGTCATGTTCGCGTTGCATCTCCAACTCGCGTCGTTTGGTTTCAAGCTGTACTCGTTCACGTTCACGGAGTAATGCGACCTCGCGTTCGTGTTCTTCTCTCCTCAAAGCAGCTTCGCGTTCTCGTTCGTCTCTCCTCATAGCAGCTTCGCGTTCTTGTTCTTCCCTCCGTATGGCAGCTGTTCGTTCTTCAATCTTGGCCAGCTCTAGTTTGAGTTTCAGCGTTGCCAAATCAGTTTTATCTGCAATATAGTAAGTTTCATGAGTTTCAGAGTCTATCTTACCTTGCTCTAAATAGTAATCCAGCAACAGGTTGTGTAGGTCATTTTTGTTGGCTTGGTAGGGAACTTCTAGTTGATACTCATGTGCAAGAGTTTGTAGTTCAGTCCTCTTGGCACGACTCAAAGTCCCTATTTCACCTGCTGGATTTGCACGGAAAGTTTGGAGACGAAACATGGTGAAATTAGCAAATAAAGGTACACGAATGTTCAATAATGAAATGTCAGAAACAGGACAACGTGGCAACTGGCACCTATCCTGTGTGATCTTTAACAATTAACGTTAAGTGAAAGATATTAAATGATTAAATTAAATCAAGGGCGCAGGAAATCTTGTACCCGGTACTCATGTAAGAGAATAAGGGCAAGAAAATCCTACTAACAAATGAAACAAAGTTTCGAAAACAAATGAAACAGTTAAATGCTTCAAAAGTAAAATTGGTAGTCCAAGGATGTAGGCATACCTTGCCAAGTCTCTATAGGACATAAAGCAAGTTTTTCCTACTGAATTTAATATGATACTTACAGAATTAGCGAACTTTTGTGCTCTGAAAAAATAAGCTAATTCCCTACCGTTGTATGTATCATCATCTCTGACTGACGTGTAGGGGTGCGAGGTGTCAACTGGTGACGAGAACTGCTGCTGAGGTCCCAATTCAGCAACTAAAGTTCGAGCTAGAGGAACTATGGCCCTCTTTGTCCTCCTACAGTCAGATTGCAGAAGATTGGGTACTCTTGACCCGGGGCAGACCACAGTACCAGGGTACCAATATGATGATCTGTCAGAATGAGAAATATTCAAGGGACATAGATGGTAAATACGAGTAATAACATGGAGGGAGAGATGACCAATTAAGAGTATGACTGAGGCCTACAGTCACCACGTAATCCAAAGTTGTCTCACCTTCACTATATGTTACTCTCGTAATGCACAATACACCGCACCTTATAAAAAATGAAATTGAATGAAAAATAGTAAAGCTACGTTAACAGAGTTAAATACGCTTACCATAAATTACCACTTGGCACCAGTACCTGAGTGAGGCTCCTAGGACAGGCCCCCATAAAACTTGTGACGGTAACGCGTTGGTGTTCGGCTGTTCAAGGCTAGGGGTATGGCCTCGTCACATAGTTATAAAAAAAAATAGAAAAACTGGAACTTCGTCTGTGGTAAGGTAAGGAGAAGACACACAAAACACAAGTAAACTTTAACAATGAAATTTTAATTACGTTAAATAAATCAAAACATGAAAATAATGCACAAACAAATATGTATAATAAAATCAATCAATCAAAATAATAAGAATTCTTAAATGACAAAATGAAAAGTTACGTTAAGGCAAAATAACAAGAAGTGCAATACAACAGTAAGTGGGAGGTGCTGGAATATTGGCTTAAAGCCACCACCTCTCTCAGTACACTCTAGAGTCTAGCTGGGAGGTGTGCTGGCTACGAAAGCACGGAACATTCTGAAGACTGATGTTGGGGCGACCCCAGACATCGGGTAGTATTGGGGGGCGAGTGCAGGTGCAGCCAGACCGGCGACCAATCAGCGGAGTCGTAGCGATCAACGGGTAGTTTGGTGGTTGGAGTTCGAACAGGTGGCTGGTTGCATACGTTTCTGCTCACCCTTGCAAGCCTTGCTGGTGTTGTTGTCGTTGTTGGACATTTCTTCCATAGTCTTTTTATATAATTGTGAAGACGTAATTTTGGAGGGAAGAGCAGGCTCAATCTCTTGAAGGAGATTATCGTCACAATATATATATATATATATATATATATATATATATATATATATATATATATATATATATATAAATATATATAATTACTGCTGACACATGTAGCCTACAGCTATCAAACGTTATTGGGAACACCAAAGAGATCTCGCACTCCTTAAATCACATGGGTGAGTGATTTATCGATCACGTATGCCGATAAACACTCTCGAGAGTTACGTTACTCAACAGAGTGGTGGCGGTCTCTCCAGCCAGCCTCGTCACTCCCCAAACTCTACCAAAATTACGTTAATACATACATATATATATATATAAATATAAATCACACTTGTCACGGCCCTGGGAACAATACAAGAAATTAAGACCACACTGTGGTACACTCCACAATAATCATTGCCAGGAATCACTGGCGTTACACATACCTGAGCGCTCAGCGTTGGAATTCCACACCTGCAAGACCACACATGGAAATGATATCACTCCGTCCCACGGACGATCAAAAATGATTACCACAATGAAATAATATAATTATTACATGGACATCCTCTCAGTCCTTGGCTAATCTATGTATACTCTGTTCCCGTGTGCACCCACACCCACACACACACACACACACACACACACACACACTGTACGTCTGTGTACACCAGACGTAAGTCCCTCTGGACTGACAAGATGAAACAAAGGTGATTATCTCCTCGCCCACACTCCACTCCACCTGAACAGGTGCTGCGTGACAATGTGACGGAACACTTGACCTCGAATTCAAGCTTTTAGAGACTAACTGATCACCAGAAATACACACATAGGTACTTACTCATTCACACTGCCGGCTACACACCATTCTCATACATCAGGCACCCCGCTATAGGTGGCTGGCTCGCACAGGGTAGCGTAGGCGGCGGTAATACCTTATGTGGTATTTATTCGAAAAATTGGCGCACACTCGAACCCCTCCCACTCAACACACGGCTCGGCTCGCACCCTCGACAAACCAGTGAAGTGTAGCGTTCGTACCCAGGTGACGCGCACAACGATAGCATCTCACACAAACATGGGAAATTTGCCTTAACACTGACACGAATTTCCCCGTTCCCCTCGACTGCTACAGAGCACTAGCAAGTCTAATCAACACTGGTATGGGATCTACGAGTCCGTTACTGCTTGTATGCACATTCCCCACGATCCCAGATCACTGTACCTCACCCACTGTACACAATGTCTTAAACCCCTCCAAGCGACGACTTCGGCCGGATTCTGTGACGACCGCTGTCGTTGGTGAAGCAGGAAGCATCAGCAGTTGAGTAGTCCAGCCACCACGACGCCCTATACTTCAATTTGGCCGAATTGAGTACAGGAAGCGTCTTGGCAAGGTGGCAGCTGCGTTCAGAATGATGCTCACACCGGCTATTCCCGTGTCCTTCTCGAAATAACCAATGAGAGGAAGGCATACAGCGGCCTACCCCTCTCATCCAATCAGCGACAGTGTAGCATAGCCCCTAGGGCAGCTCCAAGATGGCCGACCAACATGGCAGCTCAAGATGTTTACTAAGATGGCGGCTGTTTCCATGACGACGACTCGAGCGTGGGAGGCCCACAGCTCACCCGGCTTGCAGCCTAGCTGTTCCCCCGCAAAGTTGAGTCTCGCTTCTGCCATACAAGGAGATGATGCTATTGGCTCTAGCACTGTCCACAGACATGTTACTCCGGCCAGGGTAACATTTCTGGACTGCTGATGACTGGGGCTCTCACATGAGCCCAAACACTAGATGTTTCGGTTGCTGGTTACCAAACTTAAGTCCGCCCACTTAACAAGTGCATTTAACAAGTGTACTGGCTCCCACAGGCATAAGAGCACTATTGTAAGTGAGCTGGTGAACCATCTCCTCACACCACATATGGTGGTCTAATCTACTATTATTATGGCAATGATTAATTAATAATTATGAGCACTACTTCTTCAGTATATACAAAAGGAGGGCTTAGTTGTTCCTGTAGAAGGTGCCTACTAAGGCTGTGTAATTGTTGCATCAAAGATGGGTGTGGCCCTGTGCCTCTTGAGTGCCACGTAATGGCGGTGGTATAGGAGGCCTACAAGACTTGGCATACAGCTAGATAATATTTGTGTAAGGCCCAACTTTCTGCTCAGCTTCTTGTTACTCCAAATCACAATTACCTGCCGAGTTCAAAGAATTAATAATGTTTCTCTAAACATATAAGTACAGGTAAGACATGGAATATGAGGGTGATAAATTGTGTAAACGTACTTGTTATGGGGTGTCTTCGTGCAAATAACCGGCTACCTATCTATTTAAAAAGATGCATCTATTTAAAATAGAATTGAAGCAGTCGGATACTAAATTGCTCCAGTTGTGTGGTAGAGGAGTTGCTGGTAGTTTCTTGGGGATAGAGTAGGTCTATCATGTGAAACTAATATCACAGTTCTCTCAGGAGTAAACGTTCTGTGTTGTTATTGTTCAGAGTGTATGTGACGCTCTCTGGGCGACCGACGCCCTGTGCTGTTGGTTCCACTTCTAAATTTAATTTTACAGTAACAAGGGAGTCAAGCTATATTTTGGTGTTAGTAATTATATTCAGTCTTAGTGAATACGTTTTTATTAAATTTAAACACAAGATTGTTGTATAAACAGAATTAGGATAATGTAAATATGCGACGTCGATGGCGTCACGGAATCACCCATTCTCTATTCTTTAAGGGGATACTATGTTATTATGTGTCGGATTTCTGACATAGTTCGGGGGGGGGGAGAACACAGGTCGAAGTCCCGGTAAGGACTGCAATCACTTTACTCTTCTCCCTCAGAATTATAGTGCTGCTTTAACTTGAGTTTACATTGTTGTGCTGCAGTCCTTTGCAGACGTATGTCCCTACTGGCGTATCGGGTGCTGGAAGTCGTTGAACGTCCTCCTTTTCTGTCAGTTCTAAAGGAGCTAATTTCTCTAATGTTTTGAGAGTAGTGTTGCCTCGGCATTTTACTTTCACTATTTTCAAGATGCCCTGACGGTCTGGATGAACAGAGACTATTTGGCCTATAGGCCATTCTGAGCGTGGCCTAGCGCTTTCCACCAGAACTATGTCACCAGGGTTCAAGTTAATTCTGTTGAAGGGATTGTTTGCCCCGTAATGATACTCCCTCAGAGCAGTAAGGTATTCTCGAGTCCATACGTCATTCCACCGACTTATCACCCCTGATAGATGTTTGAAACGTTAAACCAAATCACTCTCTTGGACATAATGAAGGATCCTCTGGTTCCTCGTCCGTAAGGGACACTAGGGTGCTGAGAAATCTCCCATACATCAGATGAGCTGGACTTAATGGTTCACGCTGCAAAACATCATCAGAGACATAGGTAAGTGGTCGGTTATTAACTCGTGCTTTTATCTCTGTGACTACGGTTTGGAGCTCCTGTAGGTCAATCTTTTGCTGGTGTAGGGTTTTCCGCAGAGAACGTTTCACCGTACCAATCATACGTTCATAAAAGCCTCCGTGCCATGGTGCTCTGGGAGGTGTGAATTTCCATTGGCACTGCCGTTGATTTAGAGCCGTGCGTACCTTTGGGTGTGTCCAGATTTTCCTCAGACATGCTTCTCCTGCCACTAAGTTGGACCCATTGTCTGAGATCATTAACTTAGGACAGGATCTACGTGAAGCAAACCTGTGGAAAGCCTGTAAGAATGCTTCGGCACTCACATCAGGAGTCACTTCTAGATGGACTGCCCTTGTTGTGGTACAAGTAAAAAGACAGATATAGGCTTTTACTGGTTTTTTGTCCTTGGTGCCTGTTAGTGTTAGTGCTCCTGTGAAATCTACTCCTGTAGTCTCAAAGGGATGAATATGTACAACTTGTTCCTTCGGAAGTGGAGGAGGGCCGGGATATGGACGCACTCTGGCATCGTATCTCCAGCAAATAACACAGGATTCAATTATTGATTTTACTGTCTGCCTACCTTGGGGTAGTCAGTACTGTTCTCTTAAGTCCGTGAGAGTATCTAATACCCCACCATGCAGAGTGCTGTATTTGTGTATGTGTAACACAATTAGTTTGCTTACTATGTGGTGACGAGGGAGCAATATTGGATTTTTTGTTTCCAGATCTATGTCAGCATGCTGTAAGCGGCCTCTGCATCTGATTATGTTATAATTGTCCGTGTCTAACCAGAGACCCAGATCACTTCGTAGCTTCTTAGGAACATTGTCAAATTCTGTCCCGAATGTGTGTATCTGAGCTCTTTTGACCCAGTACCTTAGGGCACTAGGGAATTTATGCTTGATTCCTATTTTCTTTAGAAAATCAAACACTACTTGGGTGACACCTATAAGTTTGTTCAGTTCAGAGTATCGAGTAGGATTAATTACCAAAGTCTGAGGTAGTTCTGGGTTCTCAGTGGGAACAGTGACATTGGTCACAATGACTTGTGGCTTTTGTTCAGGCCACTGGTCGCTGATTAGCCACTGAGGTCCATTGAACCACATCTCTGCCTTTGTTAATTGCCGTAAAGTCAGGCCTCTGGAGAGATAGTCAGCTGGATTCTCTTTGGTGGGAACATATCTTAGTTTATACCCTGCTGACAACTCTCGTATTTCCTTAACGCGGTTACTCACGTAAGGATTCTTACTATTATTGTTTTTAACCCACTGTAGCACTGCCTCATTATCTGATCATACCACTGTTTCTTTAAAGTGGATGTGGCTTAATGCCTTGATCAGATAATGACCCCCTCCCCGCTCAGCTCGTTGTAGCCGTGTGGGGGCTTCGTGGGCGGCTGCCGGAGTGTGATGCTCCTTGGGACAGTCCTCTGTCCTTTTCTAGCCTTGTGCTCCTGCTGCCGTCCTCTCCAATTCTGCTGGGCACCTTTTCCCTTTCCTTCTGTTTCGTTTTTCTCCCCCCTCTTCTCCTATCTGCTTGCCGTTTCCTGCCGACCTTTTGCTCGTTCTGGTTCTTCCCTTGGACTTCTTCTATTTTGACGCCCGGGTGCTTGAGGAGGCATACTCATGTACCCGTAGAACTGCAGTACCCGACGTCGAGAGCGAGGGGAACCTTTTATTGTCAATCCCCACTTCGTCACTGAACCCGATCTCGACGGACTGTCGGTTTCTTAAGGTGGCGTTTGTGGGGCGTATACTCACGACGCACCCCTAGGAGGCCCCGACAAGATCGGCGATAGCTTCTTGTTGGGTGTCCTGCCTCTAATTGTGGCTCCATGGTGGGTGTGGGGGCACATTCGTGAATGAATTCTTCTTCTCGTCAAGATGATAACACCCTGTTTCGGCTGCTTCTGGCTTACCTTCTCAGGCTCGTGGGGTGGGCGACCAAGCCCCCGAGTCGGTCCGTATTGGAAGACCGGGCTCTGTAGCCTCCGCTGCATTGGGCCCCGACCTTGCTCCTCCTTTGGCCTCTCTGACTCCTTCCCCTGGCTCCCCTCCCTCCTCTGTGGTTGGGTCGAGCCCCAAGCCCCCAGTGGTGACTACCTCGTCCCCTGGCGCGGCTCCTTCTCTAGTTGTAACTACTGCGCCTTTTAACCCCTCTCTCTCTGGGGGTTCTCACCGCCGTCCTCGTCACAGCCGCCCTCACTCGATTCCTTCCAGTTCTGCTACCTATCAAGCCTTGTTTGGTCCCGCTTCGTGGGCCAAATATTTTGATCTCCTCCCTCTTGATTCTGCGCCTCCTGACGATTTCTCCCTCCATCGACATCTCATTGATTCCGTGGATGCCTCCATTACTTTCAACCCCACTCGTCTCGGTACACGTGTCGTTACTGCTCCTTCTCAGGATGCTGCTTCCCGCTTGGCTGCCTTATCCTGCCTTGGCGAGACCCCCGTTCGGGTCTCGAAGAACGGTCAGTTGAATGCCAGTGTTGGCACTATTTTGCTCCCGCCCCATGTTGCGACCGGTGTTCGGGACCTGCGCGACTGCCACGACGATACTCGACATATCCTCGCTGCCCAGGGCCATTCTATTCTCCAGGTGGACACGTTTACTCGTCCCCCTCGTGGTAGTCGCCGTCAACCCCTCCGGGTTGTGAAGATTACCTTTGATGGTAGGACCCTTCCACCCTCTGTCATTCTTGCTGGTGCCAGGTGCTCTGTCCAGGAGTACATTCCTTCTCCTCGGCTCTGCAACAAGTGCTGGAGGTTTGGGCATGGTGCCCTCCGCTGCTCCGGGACTGTCTCTCTCTGTCCTTTGTGTGGTGGCGAAGGTCACTCTAAGTCGGAGTGCACTTCTCCCCAGGCTCGTTGCCTCAACTGCGGTGAGGCCCATCCTACCTTCTCCCGTGCGTGTGTCCATTACAAGCTTGAGGCAGCCGTCCTCAACCTGAAGCACCGGGAGCGTTTATCTTTTCCTGAGGCGAGGCGCCAGGTTCGCCGGCTCCCGCCTTATGCTAATATCTCTTATGCTCGCGTGTTGCGCTCTTCCTCTCCTCGTCCTTCCCGCCTTCCTCAGACTCACAACCGTTTCCGGGCCTTGGACCCTGATGCGCCCACTGCCCCCTCCTCTGTTCCTTTGGGTTCTCTCCCGAAGGTTCCTCCTCCTGGTCCTCTGTCTGGGGTTCCCCTTCCTTCTACCCGGTCTGTCGTGTCTTATGTGTCTTCTTTCTCGTCCCCCTCCGATCCTCTGTCCCATCCTCTTCCTCCATCTATCGGCTCTCCCCACCGCCTGTCGGTGCGGGCGGATGTCCATCGCTCTCCTAACGGCCGTCGTGTGTGCTCTCGTTCGGCTTCTCCTGTTGAGACACTGGAATCCGTAGCCCGGTACGTAGTTGCTGGGACACCGGTCTCTTTAAGTCAGAAGCGTAAGCCTGGCTCCTCTCCTTCCTCTTCCCCGGCGGGTAAGAAGGCTTCGCTTTCTTCCTCGGCTCCTCCTTCTGGCTCTGTTGCTCCTTCCCCTCCCGTTTCAGTGCTTGCGCCCCCTGTTCCTGCTGTGGAGGTTTCTTTGGCCCCTGCTTCCCTTTCGGTTGCTGCTCTTGCTGGGGCAAGAGCTCCAGCAAGAGCACCTCTGATCCGCTCACCTCTGATCTGTTCTCCCGTTTCCTTCCCTCCGTCTTTGCTCAGTTTACCCATGCCCCCCTAACCCTGACTTTGCTGACCCTGATCCCGACCCTGATATTCTTTAACGTGCTCTGTTGCTCTTTCGCCTTTGTTTCTTCCTTGTTCTCTGTTTTTGTCCTTTCTCTTCTCGTCGTTGTCCATTCTTCAATGGAACGTTCGAGGTTATTACGCCAATTTCCTCGAACTCCAACTTCTGATTTCGCGGTTTTCACCCCTTTGTGTCTGTCTCCAGGAGCCAATGCTTGGTGCTCGTCCTGGTCGTTTTCGTGGCTATTCCTTTCTCTCCCCCCCCCAGCCATTGCTGAGGCTTCTAATTCTTCTGCTCTCTTGATTCGGCCTGATGTTCCCTTTGTTCCTTTACTTTTTCCTTCGCCTCTCCATTGTTCTGCTGCTCGTATCTTTGTGGGGAAATGGTACACAGTTTGTTCCATTTATCTCCCCCCGAGTGTCCTGCTCTCTCTTCCTGATTTGAAACACCTCCTAGACTCCTTGCCGGAGCCTGTGCTCCTGCTGGGTGACTTCAATTGTCGTCATTCTCTTTGGGGTGACGTTCTGACGAATACCCGGGGTCGCCTCCTTGAGCCGTTTCTCCTCTCTTCTTCCCTGTCTCTTCTGAATTCTGGTGAGCCCACTGATTTGGACTCTCGGACTCGCACCCTTTCTTGTCTTGATCTTTCTCTCTGCTCTTCTTCTCTTTACTTAGATTTCACGTGGCAGGTTCTTGATGACCTCCATGGAAGTGATCATTTCCCCATCCTTGTTTCCTTTTTCTCTTTTCGCCCCTCCCTCTCTTTCCCTAGGTGGCAGTTTGCTAAGGCAGACTGGACCCTATTTACCCTCAGTGCTGCTCTCTCTGACCTCTCCCTTCTGCCTCTCTCTCGCGCTCTCCTCCTTTTTCATGACACTGTCTTCAACGCTGCCCTCCGCTCTATTCCTCGCTCTTCCTCTCGGGGTCCACGTAAGTGCGTTCCCTGGTGGAATGCGGACTGTGCTCGGGCTGTCCGCTGTAAGCGTGCAGCCTGGAAGAGGCACCGCCGTAGGCAGACGACTGATTCTTTTCTTTTCTTTCGGAAAGCGAGTGCGGTGGCCCGTAGGGCCATCCGTATGGCTAAACGTGAATGTTGGGCATCTTATGTCTCAACAATTACGTCCGAGTCCCCTCTGGCCCAGATCTGGAAGCGTATCCGCAAGATAGCGGGTAAGTTCGTTTCCGATGTTTCACCGGTCCTTCACCTCCGTGATACTCTTGTGGCGGACCCGTTGCTGGTCGCTTCCGAACTGGGTTCTCACTTTTCTTCTGTTAGCTCTGGTCTTCATCTTCCCCAATCTTTCCTTCTTCGTAAACCTGTCCTTGAGTCTCGTCCTTTAGATTTCTGCACTCATCTTCAGCTTCCCTATAATGATCCCTTCTCTCTCTCTGAACTTCGTTCTGCCCTGGCCCTCTGCGGTTCTACGGCGGCGGGCTCCGATGGTATTCATTAAGAGATGCTTCGCCATCTCCCTCCGAGCACGTCTCAGTATTTACTGAGTTTGTATAATCGGATCTGGGAGTCGTCGTCAGTCCCCGAGGACTGGCTCGATGCCGTTGTCCTCCCTGTTCGCAAACCGGGGTCTCTGGGTACTTCCCCTAAGGACTTTCGCCCTATTGCTCTCACAAGTTGTGTCTGCAAACTCTTTGAACGTATGGTTAACGTTCGTCTGATGTGGTTCCTGGAACACCATCACCTCCTCTCCCCTTCTCAATTTGGTTTCCGCAAGTGCCGCAGCACGACAGATGTCCTGGTGAACTTGGAGGTCTATATTCGTACTGCTTTTGCTGCGAAGACCTCCGTTGTTGCCGTCCTTTTTGACCTAGAAAAGGCTTACGACACCACTTGGCGTTATCATATCCTATCTCAACTTCATTCTTTTGGCCTTCGTGGTCATCTCCCTCTCTTTCTCCACAGCTTCCTCTCTCGTCGTTCCTTTCGGGTGCGCCTTGGTACCGCTCTCTCTCCCTCTTTTCAGCAATATGAAGATGTGCCCCAGGGTAGTGTTCTGAGCACTACTCTTTTTCTGGTTGCCCTCAATGGTCTTCTTTCCTCTCTTCCTTCTGGTGTCTTCTCCGCTCTCTATGTCGATGATCTTACCCTTTGTTGTCAGGGTGATGATTCGCCTCTCCTTCAACGCTGGCTTCAACTTGCAATTGATGCCGTGTCGTCTTGGGCCACAGGTCATGGCTTCAAGTTCTTCTAAGACTTGTGCCATGACTTTTACGCGGAAACGGGTTGTTCTTCGTCCCTCTTTGTCACTTTATGGTCATCCCCTTGAATACAAAGATTCCGCGAAGCTTTTGGGGTTATTCCTTGACACTCTTTTGTCTTGGTCTCCCCATATCTCTTACCTCCGTGTTGAGTGCTCTAAGGCCCTTACCCTCCTTCGGGTCTTGTCCCATACTTCTTGGGGGGCAGATAGGCGCACTCTCCTTGCTTTACATTCCTCTCTCGTCCTGTCTAAGCTCGATTATGGTTGCCCTGCTTACTCGTCTGCTTCTCCTTCTACTCTTCGCCGTCTTGATGCTTTGCACCATACTGGGTTGCGCCTCAGTTCTGGTGCCTTTCGTTCGACTCCCATCCTTAGCTTGTATGTTGACACTGGCTTCCTGTCTCTCCAGGACCGCCGTGATCGCTACTGTCTTCGCTATCTTGCGCGGTCCTTGCAACATCCTTCCTCTCGC
Source organism: Procambarus clarkii (assembly GCF_040958095.1). Classification (NCBI taxonomy): domain Eukaryota; kingdom Metazoa; phylum Arthropoda; class Malacostraca; order Decapoda; family Cambaridae; genus Procambarus; species Procambarus clarkii. The sequence goes on from NC_091219.1 coordinate 5,042,021, forward strand.
CTCTGTCGTGCTTTAACTTTTACCCCTCCTGCGGTTCCTGTTCCTCTTCACCACCTCCCTCTTTCTGTCCGGTTATCTCGCCTACAGGATTCTCTCTCCGTTCGTATTTCTGATGTTTCTCCTCGTGTTGTTCCTTCTTTGCCCCCGTGGAGGGTCCCTCTTCCGCGGTTTTGTACTTCCTTGACCCGTATCACTAAAGCTTTTACCCCTCCTATGGTTCTAAAACGCCTTTTCCTCGAGCACTTTTCTTCTCACTCCCGCTCCGTTTCTGTCTTCACCGATGGGTCGAAGTCAGCGGACGGTGTTGGCTACTCTGTTGTTTTTCCTGATCGCACTTATATGTGTCGCTTGCCTCCGGAGACTAGCATCTTTACAGCGGAACTTTATGCTATTCTCTATGCTCTTCGTCTCCTGCTTTCTCGTTGTCAGTCTTCCTTTGTGGTTGTTGTTGACTCTCGTAGTGCCCTCATGGCTCTCGGGTCCTTTAATCCGGTTCATCCAGTAGTTGTCGAGATCCAGCATTGGCTGTTTCTCGTTCACAGTAAATTTAAGTCGGTTGAGTTTTGTTGGGTTCCCAGCCATATTGGTGTGTCTTTAAATGAGCGTGCGGATGCTGCCGCTAAGGAAGCTGTCCGCTCTTGTCCCATCTCTCGTAAAGGCATTCCGTATTCCGACTTTTACCCGGTTATCCATTCCTCAGTCCTTACCCGTTGGCAGGCTTCTTGGTTGTCTGTTACTGGTAACAAGCTACGTACTCTTAAATGTTGTGTTTCCTCGTGGCCGTCCTCCTTCCACCATAACCGGCGGTGGGAAACGGCTCTGGCGAGGTTGCGTATTGTCCATACTCGCTTAACCCATGGTCACTTGATGGAGCGCCGCCCTGCTCCTTATTGTCCTAGTTGCATTGTCCCTCTTACGGTCGTGCATGTCCTTCTTGAATGTCCTGACTTCCAGGACGAGCGTGTGTCTTGCTTTCCGACCGCCCCTCGCGGTCACCTGTCCCTCGATAGAATTCTTGGTGACTCGGATACTTTTGATATCGTTCGCCTTATGCGTTTTTGTTCTCGTATTGGCATCCTTGGTGATATTTAGCGCCCTCTGATTATTTTGCGTATTTGATGGTGCTACATAGCCTTCCTGGTTTGGTGCCTTCTTTTGATAATTACTTACTTGATCAGATAATGAGCCAATCTTACACCTAGCAGTAAGGCTGTTAATTCCAGTTGTGGTAATGATCTTTTCTTTAAAGGTGCCACTCTGGCCTTTGATGTGAGCAAATTGGCTTGCCCATTTGTGACCAGGTAAGCTATTGTGCCATTAGCCTTTCCTGAGGCATCACAAAATACATGTAGCTTAATTGGTTCTTTTTCATTTACTACCTGGTTGATACCTGGTTGATGGGGTTCTGGGAGTTCTTCTACTCCCCAAGCCCGGCCCGAGGCCAGGCTCGACTTGTGAGAGTTTGGTCCACCAGGCTGTTGCTTGGAGCGGCCCGCAGGCCCACATACCCACCACAGCCCGGTTGGTCCGGCACTCCTTGGAGGAATAAATCTAGTTTCCTCTTGAAAATGTCCACGGTTGTTCTGGCAATATTTCTTATGCTTGCTGGGAGGACGTTGAACAACCGCGGACCTCTGATGTTTATACAGTGTTCTCTGATTGTGCCTATGGCACCTCTGCTCATCATTGGTTCTATTCTACATTTTCTTCCATGTCGTTCACTCCAGTACGTTGTTATTTTACTGTGTAGATTTGGTACTTGGCCCTCCAGTATCTTCCAGGTGTATATTATTTGATATCTCTCTCGTCTTCTTTCTAGTGAGTACATTTGGAGGGCTTTGAGACGATCCCAATAATTTAGGTGCTTTATTGCATCTATGCGTGCCGTATATGTTCTCTGTATTCCCTCTATTTCAGCAATCTCTCCTGCTCTGAAGGGGGAAGTGAGTACTGAGCAGTACTCAAGACGGGACAACACAAGTGACTTGAAGAGTACAACCATTGTGATGGGATCCCTGGATTTGAAAGTTCTCGTAATCCATCCTATCATTTTTCTGGCTGTCGCAATATTTGCTTGGTTATGCTCCTTAAACGTTAGATCGTCAGACATTATTATTCCCAAATCCTTTACATGCTGTTTTCCTACTATGGGTACATTTGATTGTGTTTTGTACTCTGTATTATGTTTAAGGTCCTCATTTTTACCGTACCTGAGTACCTGGAATTTATCACTGTTAAACATCATGTTATTTTCTGATGCCCAGTCGAAAACTTTGTTAATATCAGCTTGAAGTTTTTCAATGTCCTCAGCCGAGGTAATTTTCATACTGATTTTTGTGTCATCTGCAAAGGATGATACGAAGCTGTGACTTGTATTTTTGTCTATATCTGATATGAGAATAAGGAAAAGCAGCGGTGCAAGGACTGTACCCTGAGGTACAGAGCTTTTCACTGCACTTGGACTAGATTTTATATGGTTGACAGTTACTCGCTGAGTCCTGTTTGACAGAAAACTGAGTATCCAGCGTCCTACTTTACCGGTTATTCCCATTGACTTCATTTTGTGCGCTATCACGCCATGGTCACATTTATCGAAAGCCTTTGCGAAGTCCGTGTATATCACATCAGCATTCTGTTTCTCTTCTAATGCCTCAGTGACTTTGTCGTAGTGCTCAAGTAGCTGTGAGAGGCACGATCTTCCCGCTCGAAATCCATGTTGGCCTGGGTTGTGAAGGTCATTGGTCTCCATGAAATTGGTGACCTGACTCCTAATCACTCTCTCAAATACTTTTATGATGTGCGATGTTAGTGCAACTGGTCTATAATTTTTTGCCAATGCTTTGCTCCCTCCCTTGTGTAGAGGGGCTATGTCTGCTACTTTAAGTGCATCTGGTATCTCCCTCGTGTCCAGGCTCTTCCTCCACACTATACTGAGTGCCTGTGCTACCGGCACTTTGCATTTCTTTATAAATATTGAATTCCATGAGTCTGGACCTGGGGCCGAGTGCATGGGCATGTTTTCAATTTCTTTTTCAAAATTTAGTGCGCTCGTGTTTATATCAGTTATATTTACAGGGCTTTGAATATCCCGCATAAAGAAATTGTCTGGATCTTCCACCTTCATGTTGTTTATTGGAGTGCTAAACATGTCCTCATACTGCTTTTTTAGGATTTCACTAATTTCTTTGTCATCCTCCGTGTATGAACCTTCACTTGTACGAATAGGTCCAATACTGGCAGTGGTTTTTGCTTTTGATTTCGCATATGAGAAGAAATATTTTGGATTTTTCTTTATTTCCTGAATTGCTTTCTGTTCTAACTGCCTTTCTTCAGTTTCATATGAGTGTTTCAATTTTCGCTCGATTTCTTCAATCTCCCTATTTAAATTATTCCTTCTTTGACGGGAAATTCGTGTCTGCATAAGCAGTTCCGTTATTTTTTTCCTGCGTTTATAGTGTCGTCTGCGTTCTCTTTCTACGTTAGATCTCTTTCTGGCTTTCCTCAAAGGAACATGTTTCAGACAGACTTGATACGCTTCTGAAGTCAGTTTTTCTATTCCTTCTGTAGGACTTGTATTATTTAGAACAGTTCCCCATGGAATGTTTGTAAGTTCCCTGTTTATTATCTCCCAGTCTATCCTTTTATTATTAAAATTGAATTTACTGAATAGCCCCTCTCGCTTTATCAACGTTTTAGGTCTATTCTGAGTATTGATGGTAGTTTGCACTTCAATGAGTTTGTGATCTGAGTATGTGGTATCTGATATCGTAATGTCTCTGATAATGTCTTCATTGTTCGTAAAGACCAGATCTAGAATATTTTCCTTTCTCGTTGGCTCCGATATCTGCTGATTGAGTGAAAATTTGTCACAGAATCTAAGTAGTTCTCTAATCTGTGGTTGGTTAGGTCCTGATATATTTCCTGGTATAATATTATTGTTTGCTATTTTCCACCTGAGACTAGGCAAGTTGAAGTCACCTAGGAAGATAATATCAGGTATCGGGTTCTCCAAATTATCAAGGCTATTCTCTATTTTGTTTATCTGTTCTGTGAATTCCTCAGCCGTTGCTACTACTCTAGGATACTTAAATCTTTCACTAGCCCTTGCTATTTTTCTTGTAGGGCAGGTGTTAGATCATCATCCCAGCCTATCTTTTGTTGCCAACATTCCTGCATTATCAACTTTCCATTAATTAAGATTGGACTTAATAATCCTAATGGGTCGAATTGTTTGCTGACTTGTGATAGTAATTTTCTCATTGTTACGTTAGTGGTATCTGGCTCCACCGACTTGATTGTCAACTGATCTGTTGTCGTGTTCCATTCTACGCTTAGTACTTTTGTTCTCTCGGGTACCTGGTAGTCGGGAAATTCAGTTGCGATCAGTTGATTTAATTTGTCATTGTTAGAGACCCAAGACTGGAGAGGCATATTGGCTCCCATTAATTCTCAATTGGCCTCATGGTATATGTTCAACAGTTTACTCTCACTGTTGGTTGTTCCTTGAAAATTATCCACATACAAGTTTTTACTAATTTCTGTCTTGTTTGGGCTATTGGACTTCAAGTGCGTATTTTCAGTGCGTTGATCATATAATCTAGGTTCGAACGACCAAATAATGTGGGAACTGACCTGTGAGATTTATATTTATTTCATTTATATGAATTTATATAGAATTTATATTTACGTTAATTTATATATTTCGATAGCAATTTGTATGATGTTAAGTGGACTGTATTTCTGCAATAATCTCACAAATCGGTCCTTACACATTAGGGGGGTTTATATTGAATTTATATATATGCAGCCAATCAAACTACAGTATTAAACTACATATATTAGTATACATTGAGGTGGTTCCTTATCTTATTATACAGCAGGCTTAGTCCACCAGGTATAACTAGGATGTAGACACCAAATTACCTCATGTGAGGCAGCTTCCGTCACCCAGTAACTGATATACCAAGCTTGTTTCCCTCCTTGACCTGTCAAAGGCACTCGCTGTAAAGCCAGAATCCTAATATATGACAGCTATATCAGAGAAAACACTGTATAATGAATCAGATAAGGACCAAGGCTTAATTACCTTTTTTGAGTCGATTATTTGTGTCCTCACCGGTTCGCCCAATATCTACCTAACATTAATGGCCAAAAATGAATAGGTAATTGGGTTTCGGAAAAACACTTCCCTTGTGATTGATGACAGTGTGTTGATGATGGAAGACCTTTGGTTTCCATAACACTTCGTCCAAGAGAATTTATAGGAGCCAAATTTGCCCCACGACTCTCAGGTCTTAACAACAATGGCTGACCACTCCTCCCTCACTGTCGCCTGGCCTACTTTGTCCAGATATCAGTAACTGATAGAAGGGTCACATTTACTTTATTTTAATACTGATAATTAAGTTAATTCAAATAAGATTTTTTATTATGGTAAAAGTCCAAAGACAAATGTATTTAAGAATAATTTCCAACAAATAGCTGGTGAATTTATAATAGTATGTGGCAATGATATCCCGTTTTCTATTGATGGAAAATTCCACTACAAGCTACATTTTCTATGGGTTAACTTGTGTATACAATGGCAGCAATATTATCTGCAATTGCATGTATTATTATTAAATAGTGTCGGATTTTCCGACAGCAGTGTAGGTACAGATGTGTGAGGACGGCCTCTTCGCTTCTGTTAGTGTGGTATGAGGTCGTCCAGTAGATAGCATTTATTCACTTTGAATTCCATTTGCCACTTGATGCTCCAAGCACTTGTTTTAGTTAGATCGTTTTGAAGGGCATTACACGTCTGCGTCCCCTATATTCCCCAGTATCGTAGCATCATCTGCAAACATGTTCATAAAATTCTGTATTCCTTCTGGTAGATGGTTTATGTAGACGATGAACATTACTGGTGCAAGAACTGAACCCTTTGGTACTCCGCTAGTAACGCTCCTCTTGTCAGATACATTGTCTCATCTGTCTGTCAGTAAAATAAACTTTCATCCATATCAGAAGTCTCCCTTCACCCCTCCAACATGTTTCAGTTTCCAGAACAGCCTCTTGTGAGGGACTGTATCAAAAGCCTTTTTAGGTCCAGATAGACAGCCAACCCAACCACCTCTTTTCTGTAGTATCTTTGTGGCTCTATCATAAAAACTAAGTAAATTTGTTATGCAGGCTCTTCCTGTTTGAAATTCAGTCAAGCCAAAACCAGACTGCCTCTTGGGGGACAGTCCTGTCATCAAGGACGTGGTTCCCTGATCGCTTGTATCCTGTTTAGGAGATCCGTTGTGTCCTTTAGTGTCTCTGGCAGCTGTTGGTGGAGTGGGCTTAACAGGGCTGTGCAGATCCTCATCACGGCCCCTACGAACTGTCTTCTGATGTCTACTTATTCATTTCTGACTTTATTTAGGTAACTGAAAATTAATTTAGTTTTACGTATTTTGCTCAAGTTCTTAGCGGTGTGCTCAAAGTTAGAACTATATGGGATGACCAAGTTGTTGTAAGTAGCGATCTCCTGCTGCCTAGTGGTGTCAGTCTGGTAGTAATTTGCTTTGGCAAGTTTTAAAGCTTCGCCCAGGAACCATCCATCCTATTCTATTGAGCTGACTGTTTATTTTATTGATTTCATTGTCTAACCACTGAGGACTACAGATTCGCAATGCTGTTAAGAAAAGATCTGAAGCAACAATACTTTTGACTTTCTTGGCGTGATCGCTGAAGTAATGGAGGTAGTTACCTGTATGTGTATCTTTCCTGTACATGCTGAAGCTCAATGAAGTGTTATTCCTTATTACTAAGAAGTTTAGAAAGGGTAATTTATCATCTGACTCCCATTTAACTTTAGTCGCCAGAATCAAATTTAAAGCGTTCAGCCTCTCAACGCTGAGGGCCCTTCTCTATGTAAATATGACATCAACATAGCTGTAACAAATCATGTCATGAGGTTTGATCTGAGAAAGGACACATGTCTGGAAGTATTCCATATACAGGTTAGATAACACTGGAGATAAGGGACTGCCAAAACTGCACCCATATTGTTGACAGTATAAACTATTTTGAAACGAGAATACGTTAATAGATACAGCAAGCCGTTAATAAGTCTTCAGAGTGCTTAATGTGCGAGTCAGAGAAGACAACCATGAAGGGAACAATATACTACTCAGCCATTTCACTAACTTACAGGAAAGAGAACCTCTTTCCTGGGGGCAAACCTTTACGCTCCATCTCTATATGACTTATGGGCCGTAAAGGACTGTCAGCCTTATGGGTTTTGGGTAGACCATAGATGTATGGTAAACTTGGGTTACTGACCTTAAACCTTTCTAGGAGCTGATTTATGTCTTTGTTCTTCCCAATGTTTCAGATTATTTTTATTGAACTCTGAAGCAGCCGATACGAGCGGATCTTGAGTCAGTTTATGCTAAGTATGTGTCTGAGAGTACTACAGCTGCTTGTCCCCAGTAATATGTTCTGTTGAGAATTACTATTTTATCCCCTTTATCGGGATTGGCAATTATAATTTTATCATTCTTTTTGAGATTCATTAGTGTTAATTGGTATCGTTTAGCAACACCCACATTATTAGCCAAGTAAAGCACCCATATTATTAGCAACGATTGCTAGTAACATCATACTTTAAGACAATGGAGATCCTGATCATAATTATTGTGACTCATAAAGTGTCAAAGTGAATGATGTAATCCAACGCGTTATTCCTCTTATTCTTCATGTCAAAATTAAGACCAAATCATAGTAATTCAGTTTGGTGTTTAGTCAACACTGTGTCAGATTCACAACATTCTCTTTAAGTAAGAATTTTGACCAAATATTATTTCTTAATAGTATTTGGATAGACTCAATAGATTCCTTAACTATTGGTATGGACTCTATTGAGTTTGTTATTAACTTTTTCTTTGTTCCTTTCCTATTCAGTTAGCACCATTTTGTGCAAAAAAAAAAACTTAATTGTTGAAAAGTTGCAGTGTCAAGAAAATTTATTTTTAAATTGAAATTGCCTGATGTAGTTTGAAGTATTATTAATCGCTCTCAGTAGAGTAGATTTTGATCTTGTCTTCGAGAAATGATCTGATATACTCGGGCAAACTCTTAACTAAAACATTACCACACTTATGGACACCAAAAGTGGAAAGACACACCTGTTCTTGTAGACACTGTGAAGGGCACACCTGTTCTTGTAGACACTGTGAAGGGCACACCTGTTCTTGTAGACACTGTGAAGGACACACCTGTTCTTGTAGACACTGTGAAGGGCACACCTGTTCTTGTAGACACTGTGAAGGGCACACCTGTTCTTGTAGACACTGTGAAGGGCACACCTGTTCTTGTAGACACTGTGAAGGACACACCTGTTCTTGTAGACACTGTGAAGGACACACCTGTTCTTGTAGACACTGTTGTTAAAAATGGGAGTCTGTACTATGGGGAATATAGTATAAGATGGATGCAGGGGCAGTAGTTAGCATTAAGAGTTATCACATATGGGAGATCCAAAAGGCCCGGCCCCCAAGTGGAATATCCACAGAACAATAATTGGCTACCCAATGTCAGTCTAGAGGTTGATCATAGATCTCCTACACAGGAAGAATGGATGCCCCTTTACTAACTTATTTATTAACCTCTTAACAACCCACCATATACATTCACACCAATAACAATAATAATAATTACTTTACCACACTATCTTACTTTAAAAGCCTTGGTCCACATAAGCAGGATACAAGGTTTACACTAAGAACAAGCTAGGGTAAAGTTCTACTAGGCAAGGGACACTAGCAATGACTCTAGGGAGCTTACTGGTAACACTGGAGCCCACGTGGTTCCCCGGGAACCCCCTAGAGTAACTTGTAAAAATAAACACTAGTGAACACCTAATTGCTACACATCAATACTCTACACATAGAACACGTTTATGCCAGATAATGAGGATACTACACAGTCTACTTAACTGGATAACAACGACACAGAAATAAAGAAACAGAGGAAGGGGAGGAGGTTTCCTTTCACCACAACGCCAGCCAGAGAAGAAAGCGCATCTCCACTCTTTTTTCCTCAGTAGACTCGCTGCCAGCAGACTACTCAACTAATCGTACAGCATTCCTATCCCAAGTTCACTCAGGTTTACTTTACAATTGATTAGAAAGTATTAGTAAACATCTAGTTTGTGCCTATTTTATTATTTAATAATCAACCCCAAGCTCAGTCTTTAAATGCTCTTTGAGAAACAAGAATAGTCTTACGTCTGGCAGGGAAGATACAAACAAATGCACCTCGTGATGCGTTTCCAATACTATAAGGCAGTTTATTTAGCTCAATTTTGACCTCTGGTTTCCACTGAGGAACCCAGGGTCGTAACAACTGTGAAGGACACACCTGTTCTTGTAGACACTGTGAAGGGCACACCTGTTCTTGTAGACACTGTGAAGGACACACCTGTTCTTGTAGACACTGTGAAGGACACACCTGTTCTTGTAGACACCATGAAGGACACACCTGTTCTTGTAGACACATTGAAGGACACACCTGTAGACACTGTGAAGGACACACCTGTTCTTGTAGACACTGTGAAGGACACACCTGTTCTTGTAGACACTGTGAAGGGCACACCTGTTCTTGTAGACACTGTGAAGGACACACCTGTCCTTGTACACACTGTGAAGAACACACCTGTTCTTGTAGACACTGTGAGAAAATATCACACCTTTGTTCTCTTGGTATTCAGGGCAGATTGTAAGCGTCGGAATCCATTTTTAACACCATCAACCAAGTTGAAGTAGTAGCTGTTGGAGGGAGATTCATCGCGGGTGTTGGAGGGAGATTCATCGCGGGTGTTGGAGGGAGATTCATCGCGGGTGTTGGAGGGAGATTCATCGCGGGTGTTGGAGGGAGATTCATCGCGGGTGTTGGAGGGAGATTCATCGTGGGTGTTGGAGGGAGATTCATCGTGGGTGTTGGAGGGAGATTCATCGTGGGTGTTGGAGGGAGATTCATCGTGGGTGTTGGATGGAGATTCATCGTGGGTGTTGGAGGGAGATTCATCATGGGTGTTGGAGGGAGATTCATCATGGGTCTTGGAGGGAGATTCATCATGGGTGTTGGAGGGCGATTCATCATGGGTGTTGGAGGGAGATTCATCGTGGGTGTTGGAGGGAGATTCATCATGGGTGTTGGAGGGAGATTCATCATGGGTGTAGAGGTGAATGAAGTCCAGCGGTGCACTAATCAGTGAAAATAATAACCCACTATTTTGAAAACATGAGGAAATTGTTGACCAGACCACACACTAGGAGGTGAAGGGACGACGACGTTTCGGTCCGTCCTGGACCATTCTCAATCGACTTGAGAATGGTCCAGGACGGACCGACACGTCGTCGTCCCTTCACCTTCTAGTGTGTGGTCTGGTCAACATACTTTAGCCACGTTATTGTGACTCAACGCCTACACATGAGGAAATGTTGTTTGTGTCTTTCGATCCCAAACTGGGATTCTCTTCAGCAGTGAGCGAGAATAACGACTGTAGCTGCTTTTATGACGTCAGGTCAGGTATCCTTGGGAGGACACCTTGGGATGACTTCAGAGCTCAACGTCCCCGTGGCCAGGGAGAACAGGGAGAGGTGTATATATTGGCTATACACCTCCTTGTTATTAACAAGGCTCTTACAAGGTGTGTGTGTGTGTGTGTGAGACAAGACCAAGGCTCTCACAAGGTGTGTGTGTGTGTGTGTGAGACAAGACCAAGGCTCTCACAAGGTGTGTGTGTGTGAGATAAGACCAAGGCTCCCACAAGGTGTGTGTGTGACAAGACCAAAGCTCTCACAAGGTGTGTGTGCGTGTATGTGTGTGACAAGACCAAGGCTCTCACAATGTGTGTGTGTGACAA
>NC_091219.1:5055414-5177914 GCF_040958095.1 Procambarus clarkii
CAAGACCAGGTCTCTCACAAGGTGTGTGTGTGAGACAAGACCAAGGCTCTCAAGGTGTGTGTGTGTGTGAGAGAGACAAGACCAAGGCTCTCACAAGGTGTGTGTGTGTGAGACGAGACCAAGGCTCTCACAAGGTGTGTGTGTTTGACAAGACCAAGGCTCTCACAAGGTGTGTGAGACAAGACCGAGGCTCTCACAAGGTGTGTGTGTGTGTGTGTGAGAGAGACAAGACCAAGGCTCTCACAAGGTGTGTGTGTGTGTGTGTGAGACAAGACCAAGGCTCTCACAATGTGTGTGTGTGTGACAAGACCAAGGCTCTCACAAGGTGTGTGAGACAAGACCAAGGCTCTCACAAGGTGTATGTGTGTGTGTGTGTGTGAGACAAGACCAAGTCTCTCACAAGGTGTGTGTGAGACAAGACCAAGGCTCTTACAAGGTGTGTGTGTGTGAGACAAGACCAAGGCTCTCACAAGGTGTGTGTGTGAGACAAGACCAAGGCTCTCACAATGTTTGTGTGCGAGACAAGAACAGGTCTCTCACAAGGTGTGTGTGTGTGTGTGTGAGAGAGACAAGACCAAGGCTCTCACAAGGTGTGTGTGTGTGAGAGAGACAAGACCAAGGCTCTCACAAGGTGTGTGAGACGAGACCAAGGCTCTCACAAGGTGTGTGAGACAAGACCGAGGCTCTCACAAGGTGTGTGTGTGTGTGTGTGAGACAAGACCAAGGCTCTCACAAGGTGTGTGTGTGTGTGTGAGACAAGACCAAGGCTCTCACAATGTGTGTGTGTGTGACAAGACCAAGGCTCTCACAAGGAGTGTGAGACAAGACCAAGGCTCTCACAAGGTGGTTGTGTGTGTGAGACAAGACCAAGGCTCTCACAAGGTGTGTGTGTGTGAGACAAGACCATGGCTCTCACAAGGTGTGTGTGTGTGAGAGACAAGACCAAGGCTCTCACAAGGTGTGTGAGACAAAACCAAGGCTCTCACAAGGTGTGTGTGTGTGAGACAAGACCAAGGCTCTCACAAGGTGTGTGTGTGTGTGAGACAAGACCAAGGCTCTCACAAGGTGTGTGAGACATGACCAAGGCTCTCACAAGGTGTGTGTGAGACAAGACCAAAGCTCTCACAAGGTGTGTGTGTGAGACAAGACCAAGGCTCTCACAAGGTGTGTGTGTGTGTGAGATAAGACCAAGGCTCTCACAAGGTGTGTGTGTGTGAGAGATAAGACCAAGGCTCTCACAAGGTGTGTGTGAGATAAGACCAAGGCTCTCACAAGGTGTGTGAAACAAGACCAAGGCTCTCACAAGGTGTGTGTGTGTGTGTGTGTGAGACAAGACCAAGGCTCTCACAAGGTGTGTGTGTGTGTGTGTGAGACAAGACCAAGGCTCTTACAAGGTCTGTGAGACAAGACCAAGGCTCTCACAAGGTGTGTATGTGTGAGACAAGACCAAGGCTCTCACAAGGTGTGTGTGTGTGTGAGACTAGACCAAGGCTCTCACAAGGTGTGTGTGTGTGTGTGTGTGTGAGACAAGACCAAGGCTCTTACAAGGTGTGTGAGACAAGACCAAGGCTCTCACAAGGTGTGTATGTGTGAGACAAGACCAAGGCTCTCACAAGGGATGTGTGTGTGAGACAAGACCAAGGCTCTCACAAGGTGTGTGTGTGAGACAAGACCAAGGCTCTCACAATGTTTGTGTGCGAGACAAGAACAGGTCTCTCACAAGGTGTGTGTGTGTGTGTGTGAGAGAGACAAGACCAAGGCTCTCACAAGGTGTGTGTGTGTGAGAGAGACAAGACCAAGGCTCTCACAAGGTGTGTGAGACGAGACCAAGGATCTCAAAAGGTGTGTGAGACAAGACCGAGGCTCTCACAAGGTGTGTGTGTGTGTGTGTGAGACAAGACCAAGGCTCTCACAAGGTGTGTGTGTGTGTGTGAGACAAGACCAAGGCTCTCACAATGTGTGTGTGTGTGACAAGACCAAGGCTCTCACAAGGTGTGTGAGACAAGACCAAGGCTCTCACAAGGTGGTTGTGTGTGTGAGACAAGACCAAGGCTCTCACAAGGTGTGTGTGTGTGAGACAAGACCAAGGCTCTCACAAGGTGTGTGTGTGAGACAAGACCAGGTCTCTCACAAGGTGTGTGTGTGAGACAAGACCAAAGCTCTCACAAGGTGTGTGTGTGTGTGTGAGAGAGACAAGACCAAGGCTCTCACAAGGTGTGTGTGTGTGAGACGAGACCAAGGCTTTCACAAGGTGTGTGTGTTTGACAAGACCAAGGCTCTTACAAGGTGTGTGTGCGTGAGAGAGACAAGACCAAGGCTCTCACAATGTGTGTGTGTGTGAGACAAGACCAAGGTTCTCATAAGGTGTGTGTGTGTGAGACAAGACCAGGTCACTCACAAGGTGTGTGTGTTTGACAAGACCAAGGCTCTCACAATGTGTGTGTGTGAGACAAGACCAAGGCTCTCACAAGGTGTGTGAGTGAGACAAGACCAGGTCTCTCACAAGGTGTGTGTGTGAGACAAGACCAAGGCTCTCAAGGTGTGTGTGTGTGTGAGAGAGACAAGACCAAGGCTCTCACAAGGTGTGTGTGTGTGAGACGAGACCAAGGCTCTCACAAGGTGTGTGTGTTTGACAAGACCAAGGCTCTCACAAGGTGTGTGAGACAAGACCGAGGCTCTCACAAGGTGTGTGTGTGTGTGTGTGAGAGAGACAAGACCAAGGCTCTCACAAGGTGTGTGTGTGTGTGTGTGAGACAAGACCAAGGCTCTCACAATGTGTGTGTGTGTGACAAGACCAAGGCTCTCACAAGGTGTGTGAGACAAGACCAAGGCTCTCACAAGGTGTATGTGTGTGTGTGTGTGTGAGACAAGACCAAGTCTCTCACAAGGTGTGTGTGAGACAAGACCAAGGCTCTTACAAGGTGTGTGTGTGTGAGACAAGACCAAGGCTCTCACAAGGTGTGTGTGTGAGACAAGACCAAGGCTCTCACAATGTTTGTGTGCGAGACAAGAACAGGTCTCTCACAAGGTGTGTGTGTGTGTGTGTGAGAGAGACAAGACCAAGGCTCTCACAAGGTGTGTGTGTGTGAGAGAGACAAGACCAAGGCTCTCACAAGGTGTGTGAGACGAGACCAAGGCTGTCACAAGGTGTGTGAGACAAGACCGAGGCTCTCACAAGGTGTGTGTGTGTGTGTGTGAGACAAGACCAAGGCTCTCACAAGGTGTGTGTGTGTGTGTGAGACAAGACCAAGGCTCTCACAATGTGTGTGTGTGTGACAAGACCAAGGCTCTCACAAGGAGTGTGAGACAAGACCAAGGCTCTCACAAGGTGGTTGTGTGTGTGAGACAAGACCAAGGCTCTCACAAGGTGTGTGTGTGTGAGACAAGACCATGGCTCTCACAAGGTGTGTGTGTGTGAGAGACAAGACCAAGGCTCTCACAAGGTGTGTGAGACAAGACCAAGGCTCTCACAAGGTGTGTGTGTGTGAGACAAGACCAAGGCTCTCACAAGGTGTGTGTGTGTGTGAGACAAGACCAAGGCTCTCACAAGGTGTGTGAGACATGACCAAGGCTCTCACAAGGTGTGTGTGAGACAAGACCAAAGCTCTCACAAGGTGTGTGTGTGAGACAAGACCAAGGCTCTCACAAGGTGTGTGTGTGTGTGAGATAAGACCAAGGCTCTCACAAGGTGTGTGTGTGTGTGAGATAAGACCAAGGCTCTCACAAGGTGTGTGTGAGATAAGACCAAGGCTCTCACAAGGTGTGTGAGACAAGACCAAGGCTCTCACAAGGAGTGTGTGTGTGTGTGAGACAAGACCAAGGCTCTCACAAGGTGTGTGTGTGTGTGTGAGACAAGACCAAGGCTCTTACAAGGTCTGTGAGACAAGACCAAGGCTCTCACAAAGTGTGTATGTGTGAGACAAGACCAAAACTCTCACAAGGTGTGTGTGTGTGTGAGACTAGACCAAGGCTTTCACAAGGTGTGTGTGTGTGTGTGAGACAAGACCAAGGCTCTTACAAGGTGTGTGAGACAAGACCAAGGCTCTCACAAGGTGTGTATGTGTGAGACAAGACCAAGGCTCTCACAAGGGATGTGTGTGTGAGACAAGACCAAGGCTCTCACAAGGTGTGTGTGTGAGACAAGACCAAGGCTCTCACAATGTTTGTGTGCGAGACAAGAACAGGTCTCTCACAAGGTGTGTGTGTGTGTGTGTGAGAGAGACAAGACCAAGGCTCTCACAAGGTGTGTGTGTGTGAGAGAGACAAGACCAAGGCTCTCACAAGGTGTGTGAGACGAGACCAAGGCTCTCAAAAGGTGTGTGAGACAAGACCGAGGCTCTCACAAGGTGTGTGTGTGTGTGTGTGAGACAAGACCAAGGCTCTCACAAGGTGTGTGTGTGTGTGTGAGACAAGACCAAGGCTCTCACAATGTGTGTGTGTGTGACAAGACCAAGGCTCTCACAAGGTGTGTGAGACAAGACCAAGGCTCTCACAAGGTGGTTGTGTGTGTGAGACAAGACCAAGGCTCTCACAAGGTGTGTGTGTGTGAGACAAGACCATGGCTCTCACAAGGTGTGTGTGTGAGAGACAAGACCAAGGCTCTCACAAGGTGTGTGAGACAAGACCAAGGCTCTCACAAGGTGTGTGTGTGTGAGACAAGACCAAGGCTCTCACAAGGTGTGTGTGTGTGTGTGTGAGACAAGACCAAGGCTCTCACAAGGTGTGTGAGACATGACCAAGGCTCTCACAAGGTGTGTGTGAGACAAGACCAAAGCTCTCACAAGGTGTGTGTGTGAGACAAGACCAAGGCTCTCACAAGGTGTGTGTGTGTGTGAGATAAGACCAAGGCTCTCACAAGGTGTGTGTGTGTGTGAGATAAGACCAAGGCTCTCACAAGGTGTGTGTGAGATAAGACCAAGGCTCTCACAAGGTGTGTGAGACAAGACCAAGGCTCTCACAAGGTGTGTGTGTGTGTGTGAGACAAGACCAAGGCTCTCACAAGGTGTGTGTGTGTGTGTGAGACAAGACCAAGGCTCTTACAAGGTCTGTGAGACAAGACCAAGGCTCTCACAAGGTGTGTATGTGTGAGACAAGACCAAGGCTCTCACAAGGTGTGTGTGTGTGTGAGACTAGACCAAGGCTCTCACAAGGTGTGTGTGTGTGTGTGAGACAAGACCAAGGCTCTTACAAGGTGTGTGAGACAAGACCAAGGCTCTCACAAGGTGTGTATGTGTGAGACAAGACCAAGGCTCTCACAAGGGATGTGTGTGTGAGACAAGACCAAGGCTCTCACAAGGTGTGTATGTGTGAGACAAGACCAAGGCTCTCACAAGGGATGTGTGTGTGAGACAAGACCAAGGCTCTCACAAGGTGTGTGAGACGAGACCAAGGCTCTCACAAGGTGTGTGAGACAAGACCGAGGCTCTCACAAGGTGTGTGTGTGTGTGTGTGAGACAAGACCAAGGCTCTCACAAGGTGTGTGTGTGTGAGACAAGACCATGGCTCTCACAAGGTGTGTGTGTGTGAGACAAGACCAAGGCTCTCACAAGGTGTGTGTGTGTGTGAGACAAGACCAAGGCTCTCACAAGGTGTGTGTGTGTGAGACAAGACCATGGCTCTCACAAGGTATGTGTGTGTGTGTGAGATAAGACCTAGGCTCTCACAAGGTGTGTGAGACAAGACCAAGGCTCTCACAAGGTGTGTGTGTGTGAGACAAGACCAAGGCTCTCACAAGGTGTGTGTGTGTGTGAGACAAGACCAAGGCTCTCACAAGGTGTGTGAGACATGACCAAGGCTCTCACAAGGTGTGTGTGAGACAAGACCAAAGCTCTCACAAGGTGTGTGTGTGAGACAAGACCAAGGCTCTCACAAGGTGTGTGTGTGTGTGAGATAAGACCAAGGCTCTCACAAGGTGTGTGTGAGATAAGACCAAGGCTCTCACAAGGTGTGTGAGACAAGACCAAGGCTCTCACAAGGTGTGTGTGTGTGTGTGAGACAAGACCAAGGCTCTCACAAGGCGTGTGTGTGTGTGTGTGACAAGACCAAGGCTCTTACAAGGTGTGTGAAACAAGACCAAGGCTCTCACAAGGTGTGTATGTGTGAGACAAGACCAAGGCTCTCACAAGTTGTGTGTGTGTGAGACAAGACCAAGGCTCTCACAAGGTGTGTGTGTGTGAGACATGACCAAGGCTCTCACAAGGTGTGTGTGTGTGTGTGAGACGAAGACCAAGGCTCTCACAAGGTGTGTGTGTGTGAGACAAGACCAAGGCTCTCACAAGGTGTGTGTGTGTGAGACAAGACCAAGGCTCTCACAAGGTGTGTGTGTGTGTGAGACAAGACCAAGGCTCTCACAAGGTGTGTGTCTGTGTGAGACAAGACCAAGGCTCTCACAAGGTGTGTGTGTGTGTGTGAGACTAGACCAAGGCTCTCACAAGGTGTGTGTGTGTGTGTGAGACAAGACCAAGGCTCTTACAAGGTGTGTGAGACAAGACCAAGGCTCTCACAAGGTGTGTATGTGTGAGACAAGACCAAGGCTCTCACAAGGTGTGTGAGACAAGACGAAGGCTCTCACAAGGTGTGTGAGACAAGACCAAGGCTGTCACAAGGTGTGTGTGTGTGAGACAAGACCAAGGCTCTCACAAGGTGTGTGTGTGTGAGACAAGACCAAGGCCCTCACAAGGTGTGTGAGACATGACCAAGGCTCTCACAAGGTGTGAGACAAGACCAAAGCTCTCACAAGGTGTGTGTGTGAGACAAGACCAAGGCTCTCACAAGGTGTGTGTGTGTGTGTGTGTGAGATAAGACCAAGGCTCTCACAAGGTGTGTGTGAGACAAGACCAAGGCTCTTACAAGGTGTGTGAGACAAGACCAAGGCTCTCACAAGGTGTGTATGTGTGAGACAAGACCAAGGCTCTCACAAGGGGTGTGTGTGTGAGACAAGACCAAGGCTCTCACAAGGTGTGTGTGTGTGTGAGACAAGACCAAGGCTCTCACAAGGTGTGTGTGTGTGTGAGACAAGACCAAGGCTCTCACAAGGTGTGTGTGTGTGTGAGACAAGACCAAGGCTCTCACAAGGTGTGTGTGTGCGTGAGACAAGACCAAGGCTCTCACAAGGTGTGTGTGTGTGTGAGACAAGACCAAGGCTCTCACAAGGTGTGTGTGTGTGAGACAAGACCAAGGCTCTCACAAGGTGTGTGTGTGTGTGAGACAAGACCAAGGCTCTCACAAGGTGTGTGTGTGTGAGACAAGACCAAGGCTCTCACAAGGTGTGTGTGTGTGTGTGTGAGACAAGACCAAGGCTCTCACAAGGCGTGTGTGTGTGTGTGAGACAAAACCAAGGCTCTTACAAGGTGTGTGAAACAAGACCAAGGCTCTCACAAGGTGTGTATGTGTGAGACAAGACCAAGGCTCTCACAAGGTGTGTGTGTGTGTGAGACAAGACCAAGGCTCTCACAATGTGTGTGTGTGTGACAAGACCAAGGCTCTCACAAGGTGTGTGAGACAAGACCAAGGCTCTCACAAGGTGTGTGTGTGTGTGAGACAAGACCATGGCTCTCACAAGGTGTGTGTGTGTGAGACAAGACCAAGGCTCTCACAAGGTGTGTATGTGTGAGACAAGACCAAGGCTCTCACAAGGTGTGTGTGTGTGTGAGACAAGACCAAGGCTCTCACAATGTGTGTGTGTGTGACAAGACCAAGGCTCTTACAAGGTGTGTGAGACAAGACCAAGGCTCTCACAAGGTGTGTATGTGTGAGACAAGACCAAGGCTCTCACAAGGTGTGTGAGACAAGACCAAGGCTCTCACAAGGTGTGTGAGACAAGACCAAGGCTCTCACAAGGTGTGTGAGACAAGACCAAGGCTCTCACAAGGTGTGTGTGTGTGAGACAAGACCAAGGCTCTCACAAGGTGTGTGTGTGTGAGACTAGACCAAGGCTCTCACAAGGTGTGTGAGACATGACCAAGGCTCTCACAAGGTGTGAGACAAGACCAAAGCTCTCACAAGGTGTGTGTGTGAGACAAGACCAAGGCTCTCACAAGGTGTGTGTGTGTGTGTGTGTGAGATAAGACCAAGGCTCTCACAAGGTGTGTGTGAGACAAGACCAAGGCTCTTACAAGGAGTGTGAGACAAGACCAAGGCTCTCACAAGGTGTGTGTGTGTGTGTGAGACAAGACCAAGGCCCTTAGAAGGTGTGTGAGACAAGACCAAGGCTCTCACAAGGTGTGTGTGTGTGAGACAAGACCAAGGCTCTCACAAGGTGTGTGTGTGTGAGACTAGACCAAGGCTCTCACAAGGTGTGTGAGACATGACCAAGGCTCTCACAAGGTGTGAGACAAGACCAAAGCTCTCACAAGGTGTGTGTGTGAGACAAGACCAAGGCTCTCACAAGGTGTGTGTGTGTGTGTGTGTGAGATAAGACCAAGGCTCTCACAAGGTGTGTGTGAGACAAGACCAAGGCTCTTACAAGGAGTGTGAGACAAGACCAAGGCTCTCACAAGGTGTGTGTGTGTGTGTGAGACAAGACCAAGGCTCTCACAAGGTGTGTGTGTGTGTGTGAGACAAGACCAAGGCTCTTACAAGGTCTGTGAGACAAGACCAAGGCTCTCACAAGGTGTGTATGTGTGAGACAAGACCAAGGCTCTCACAAGGTGTGTGTGTGTGTGAGACTAGACCAAGGCTCTCACAAGGTGTGTGTGTGTGTGTGAGACAAGACCAAGGCTCTTACAAGGTGTGTGAGACAAGACCAAGGCTCTCACAAGGTGTGTATGTGTGAGACAAGACCAAGGCTCTCACAAGGGATGTGTGTGTGAGACAAGACCAATGCTCTCACAAGGTGTGTATGTGTGAGACAAGACCAAGGCTCTCACAAGGGATGTGTGTGTGAGACAAGACCAAGGCTCTCACAAGGTGTGTGAGACGAGACCAAGGCTCTCACAAGGTGTGTGAGACAAGACCGAGGCTCTCACAAGGTGTGTGTGTGTGTGTGTGAGACAAGACCAAGGCTCTCACAAGGTGTGTGTGTGTGAGACAAGACCATGGCTCTCACAAGGTGTGTGTGTGTGAGACAAGACCAAGGCTCTCACAAGGTGTGTGTGTGTGTGAGACAAGACCAAGGCTCTCACAAGGTGTGTGTGTGTGAGACAAGACCATGGCTCTCACAAGGTATGTGTGTGTGTGTGAGATAAGACCTAGGCTCTCACAAGGTGTGTGAGACAAGACCAAGGCTCTCACAAGGTGTGTGTGTGTGAGACAAGACCAAGGCTCTCACAAGGTGTGTGTGTGTGTGAGACAAGACCAAGGCTCTCACAAGGTGTGTGAGACATGACCAAGGCTCTCACAAGGTGTGTGTGAGACAAGACCAAAGCTCTCACAAGGTGTGTGTGTGAGACAAGACCAAGGCTCTCACAAGGTGTGTGTGTGTGTGAGATAAGACCAAGGCTCTCACAAGGTGTGTGTGAGATAAGACCAAGGCTCTCACAAGGTGTGTGAGACAAGACCAAGGCTCTCACAAGGTGTGTGTGTGTGTGTGAGACAAGACCAAGGCTCTCACAAGGCGTGTGTGTGTGTGTGTGACAAGACCAAGGCTCTTACAAGGTGTGTGAAACAAGACCAAGGCTCTCACAAGGTGTGTATGTGTGAGACAAGACCAAGGCTCTCACAAGTTGTGTGTGTGTGAGACAAGACCAAGGCTCTCACAAGGTGTGTGTGTGTGAGACATGACCAAGGCTCTCACAAGGTGTGTGTGTGTGTGTGAGACGAAGACCAAGGCTCTCACAAGGTGTGTGTGTGTGAGACAAGACCAAGGCTCTCACAAGGTGTGTGTGTGTGAGACAAGACCAAGGCTCTCACAAGGTGTGTGTGTGTGAGAGACAAGACCAAGGCTCTCACAAGGTGTGTGTCTGTGTGAGACAAGACCAAGGCTCTCACAAGGTGTGTGTGTGTGTGTGAGACTAGACCAAGGCTCTCACAAGGTGTGTGTGTGTGTGTGAGACAAGACCAAGGCTCTTACAAGGTGTGTGAGACAAGACCAAGGCTCTCACAAGGTGTGTATGTGTGAGACAAGACCAAGGCTCTCACAAGGTGTGTGAGACAAGACGAAGGCTCTCACAAGGTGTGTGAGACAAGACCAAGGCTGTCACAAGGTGTGTGTGTGTGAGACAAGACCAAGGCTCTCACAAGGTGTGTGTGTGTGAGACAAGACCAAGGCTCTCACAAGGTGTGTGAGACATGACCAAGGCTCTCACAAGGTGTGAGACAAGACCAAAGCTCTCACAAGGTGTGTGTGTGAGACAAGACCAAGGCTCTCACAAGGTGTGTGTGTGTGTGTGTGTGAGATAAGACCAAGGCTCTCACAAGGTGTGTGTGAGACAAGACCAAGGCTC
The DNA here is from genome assembly GCF_040958095.1 of Procambarus clarkii. Classification (NCBI taxonomy): domain Eukaryota; kingdom Metazoa; phylum Arthropoda; class Malacostraca; order Decapoda; family Cambaridae; genus Procambarus; species Procambarus clarkii. The sequence continues at coordinate 5,065,797 of NC_091219.1, forward strand.
TTACAAGGTGTGTGAGACAAGACCAAGGCTCTCACAAGGTGTGTATGTGTGAGACAAGACCAAGGCTCTCACAAGGGGTGTGTGTGTGAGACAAGACCAAGGCTCTCACAAGGTGTGTGTGTGTGTGAGACAAGACCAAGGCTCTCACAAGGTGTGTGTGTGTGTGAGACAAGACCAAGGCTCTCACAAGGTGTGTGTGTGTGTGAGACAAGACCAAGGCTCTCACAAGGTGTGTGTGTGCGTGAGACAAGACCAAGGCTCTCACAAGGTGTGTGTGTGTGTGAGACAAGACCAAGGCTCTCACAAGGTGTGTGTGTGTGAGACAAGACCAAGGCTCTCACAAGGTGTGTGTGTGTGTGAGACAAGACCAAGGCTCTCACAAGGTGTGTGTGTGTGAGACAAGACCAAGGCTCTCACAAGGTGTGTGTGTGTGTGTGTGAGACAAGACCAAGGCTCTCACAAGGCGTGTGTGTGTGTGTGAGACAAAACCAAGGCTCTTACAAGGTGTGTGAAACAAGACCAAGGCTCTCACAAGGTGTGTATGTGTGAGACAAGACCAAGGCTCTCACAAGGTGTGTGTGTGTGTGAGACAAGACCAAGGCTCTCACAATGTGTGTGTGTGTGACAAGACCAAGGCTCTCACAAGGTGTGTGAGACAAGACCAAGGCTCTCACAAGGTGTGTGTGTGTGTGAGACAAGACCATGGCTCTCACAAGGTGTGTGTGTGTGAGACAAGACCAAGGCTCTCACAAGGTGTGTGTGTGTGTGAGACTAGACCAAGGCTCTCACAAGGTGTGTGTGTGTGTGTGAGACAAGACCAAGGCTCTTACAAGGTGTGTGAGACAAGACCAAGGCTCTCACAAGGTGTGTATGTGTGAGACAAGACCAAGGCTCTCACAAGGTGTGTGAGACAAGACCAAGGCTCTCACAAGGTGTGTGAGACAAGACCAAGGCTCTCACAAGGTGTGTGTGTGTGAGACAAGACCAAGGCTCTCACAAGGTGTGTGTGTGTGAGACTAGACCAAGGCTCTCACAAGGTGTGTGAGACATGACCAAGGCTCTCACAAGGTGTGAGACAAGACCAAAGCTCTCACAAGGTGTGTGTGTGAGACAAGACCAAGGCTCTCACAAGGTGTGTGTGTGTGTGTGTGTGAGATAAGACCAAGGCTCTCACAAGGTGTGTGTGAGACAAGACCAAGGCTCTTACAAGGAGTGTGAGACAAGACCAAGGCTCTCACAAGGTGTGTGTGTGTGTGTGAGACAAGACCAAGGCCCTTAGAAGGTGTGTGAGACAAGACCAAGGCTCTCACAAGGTGTGTGTGTGAGACAAGACCAAGGCTCTCATAAGGTGTGTGTGTGTGAGACAAGACCAAGGCTCTCATAAGGTGTGTGTGTGTGAGACAAGACCAGGTCTCTCACAAGGTGTGTGTGTTTGACAAGACCAATGCTCTCACAATGTGTGTGTGTGAGACAAGACCAAGGCTCTCACAAGGTGTGTGTGTGAGACAAGACCAGGTCTCTCACAAGGTGTGTGTGTGAGACAAGACCAAGGCTCTCAAGGTGTGTGTGTGTGTGAGAGAGACAAGACCAAGGCTCTCACAAGGTGTGTGTGTGTGAGACGAGACCAAGGCTCTCACAAGGTGTGTGTGTTTGACAAGACCAAGGCTCTCACAAGGTGTGTGAGACAAGACCGAGGCTCTCACAAGGTGTGTGTGTGTGTGTGTGAGAGAGACAAGACCAAGGCTCTCACAAGGTGTGTGTGTGTGTGTGTGAGACAAGACCAAGGCTCTCACAATGTGTGTGTGTGTGACAAGACCAAGGCTCTCACAAGGTGTGTGAGACAAGACCAAGGCTCTCACAAGGTGTGTGTGTGTGTGTGTGTGTGTGAGACAAGACCAAGTCTCTCACAAGGTGTGTGTGAGACAAGACCAAGGCTCTTACAAGGTGTGTGTGTGTGAGACAAGACCAAGGCTCTCACAAGGTGTGTGTGTGAGACAAGACCAAGGCTCTCACAATGTTTATGTGCGAGACAAGAACAGGTCTCTCACAAGGTGTGTGTGTGTGTGTGAGAGAGAGACAAGACCAAGGCTCTCACAAGGTGTGTGTGTGTGAGAGAGACAAGACCAAGGCTCTCACAAAGTGTGTGAGACGAGACCAAGGCTCTCACAAGGTGTGTGAGACAAGACCGAGGCTCTCACAAGGTGTGTGTGTGTGTGTGTGTGACAAGACCAAGGATATCACAAGGTGTGTGTGTGTGTGTGAGACAAGACCAAGGCTCTCACAATGTGTGTGTGTGTGACAAGACCAAGGCTCTCACAAGGTGTTTTTGACAAGACCAAGGCTCTCACAAGGTGGTTGTGTGTGTGAGACAAGACCAAGGCTCTCACAAGGTGTGTGTGTGTGAGACAAGACCATGGCTCTCACAAGGTGTGTGTGTGAGAGAGACAAGACCAAGGCTCTCACAAGGTGTGTGAGACAAGACCAAGGCTCTCACAAGGTGTGTGTGTGTGAGACAAGACCAAGGCTCTCACAAGGTGTGTGTGTGTGTGTGACAAGACCAAGGCTCTCACAAGGTGTGTGAGACATGACCAAGGCTCTCACAAGGTGTGTGTGTGAGACAAGACCAAAGCTCTCACAAGGTGTGTGTGTGAGACAAGACCAAGGCTCTCACAAGGTGTGTGTGTGTGTGAGATAAGACCAAGGCTCTCACAAGGTGTGTGTGTGTGTGAGATAAGACCAAGGCTCTTACAAGGTCTGTGAGACAAGACCAAGGCTCTCACAAGGTGTGTATGTGTGAGACAAGACCAAGGTTCTCACAAGGTGTGTGTGTGTGTGAGACTAGACCAAGGCTCTCACAAGGTGTGTGTGTGTGTGTGAGACAAGACCAAGGCTCTTACAAGGTGTGTGAGACAAGACCAAGGCTCTCACAAGGTGTGTATGTGTGAGACAAGACCAAGGCTCTCACAAGGGATGTGTGTGTGAGACAAGACCAAGGCTCTCACAAGGTGTGTATGTGTGAGACAAGACCAAGGCTCTCACAAGGGATGTGTGTGTGAGACAAGACCAAGGCTCTCACAAGGTGTGTGAGACGAGACCAAGGCTCTCACAAGGTGTGTGAGACAAGACCGAGGCTCTCACAAGGTGTGTGTGTGTGTGTGTGTGAGACAAGACCAAGGCTCTCACAAGGTGTGTTTGTGTGTGTGTGTGTGTGTGTGTGTGTGAGACAAGACCAAGGCTCTCACAATGTGTGTGTGTGTGACAAGACCAAGGCTCTCACAAGGTGTGTGAGACAAGACCAAGGCTCTCACAAGGTGTGTGTGTGTGTGAGACAAGACCATGGCTCTCACAAGGTGTGTGTGTGTGAGACAAGACCAAGGCTCTCACAAGGTGTGTGTGTGTGTGTGAGACAAGACCAAGGCTCTCACAAGGTGTGTGTGTGTGAGACAAGACCATGGCTCTCACAAGGTATGTGTGTGTGTGTGAGATAAGACCAAGGCTCTCACAAGGTATGTGAGACAAGACCAAGGCTCTCACAAGGTGTGTGTGTGTGAGACAAGACCAAGGCTCTCACAAGGTGTGTGTGTGTGTGTGAGACAAGACCAAGGCTCTCACAAGGTGTGTGAGACATGACCAAGGCTCTCACAAGGTGTGTGTGAGACAAGACCAAAGCTCTCACAAGGTGTGTGTGTGAGACAAGACCAAGGCTCTCACAAGGTGTGTGTGTGAGTAGTATGATTAGAGCCAGATAGGCACACTTAACAAACAATGGGGGGTACTTATCAGACAATGGAATCAGAGGCGGGGAGCCAGATAGGCCCACTTATCGGACAAAGGAATCAGAGGCGGGGTGACAGATAGACCCACCTCAAATTGTAGTCTACGGTGTGCCCACCACATTTCACTTACACTGAGTATCTCCGTTTAAACACTACAATCATTATATAAATATAGGACTAATTAAGGATATATATATATATATTCTAACAAGTCTGAATGGCCCCTCCAGGACTATGTGCATATATGACCGGAGCTATATAGGATATATATATACTCAAAATAAAAGTGGGTGAAAAGAAATAACACTTGTTTTATACAATATATTAACAAAAGTACATAGTGGCTTAAACGTAGTCGTAATCTAATTCCCCCCCATAATATTGTCTAACTAGACCCCTCCTCCGTGCCCACAGGTCTGTTGTGGGGTCTTCCCCCCCCCCCCCTCCTGGGGTGATGATGACGATGAGTCATCATCCAGAGGGAGAAAGAGGTGTTGTGGTTCTACTTCCTCTCCTAGGGGGCTACTGTCGTCATAGCGTTCACTCTCACTGGAAGGGTGTCGCCCTTCCTCACCGTGTGGCTCGATGACGTCATCACTTTCACTTCCAGCGGTCACCCCTTGGGTTGAGGTGGATGGGTGGGGGTCAGGTGGTATGTCTGGATGGCCATAGCCTAGGCTTTTGTATTTATTTAGGTAATAGCGTTTATCATCAAATGCACTTAAACCCCTCTTAGTATTATGGGTGGTGACCATTTGCCCTCCTAAATTCCTAATTTGGTAGTATTGAAAAGTATTTACTACTGAATTGTTGTGAAGGGTTTCTTTAAAATGGCTATGAGTTAAAGATCTTTGCACAGCGCGGGGGATACCCTTAGCGGTAATGGAATTTGAATTGTTGTGCAACAGCAAACTATACATTTTGGGCTTGAGAGCTACAACTTCAAGGATGTGTCTATCTGAAACCTCTGACTTTAAAAGACCTAAAACACCCTTTTTAGAAGGATCATACAAGGGGTGAGTTTCAGGGAAGTTACTGGTATCGATCCATGATCTAAGGGGTTCTTTCCCCATCTCGTTAAAGACATCTTCAGTCATTAAACTGAAGATGAAACTGTCTGTATCGCTGTATATCAGTGCTGCCCTATCTGAATAGTGGTTCTTAAGTACCCTGTACCAAAAATGGTACAAACTGTATTTTGCTAGCTCAAGAATCTGGAACCCAATGTAATTAGGATGAGTAATTTTAATGAATGGTCTGGAACTGACAGACAATAATTTATTGTCACCTAAATGCACCATACGTTTAAAGCGAGGATTCTTCACCTCTCGTAAAAAGACCCTAGCTGAAGTCACTAGTTTGGTGTCAATGGCATAACGGGCTGGGTTCAGTAGTGTTTTACCAAAAACACTGTTCGTCAGTAATTTGAAGAGTGTTTTCCTATCGTTACTGGTGGAAGCATTTCTATTGTTAACGTTGGTGTTAACAAATTCTGCCATAAAATCAGACTGGTGGAACTCATAAATGGCATGAATAGCCCCTACTTCAAGACCTATCTCAATAAATAACTGTAAGAGGTGTAGAGATATGAAATAATGTTTCTTTGGGAGATGATCCCCTACCAACTTGTTTTTTTTTTGGGGGAGGTGTGTGATGTTGTTTGTTTCCAGAAGTCCCCTACTAAATGGTGAGATATCCTCCATACTTATTCCCCTATGGTGTAAACAAAGGGGTAGATCGTCTGTTAGTCTAGCTATTTCAGGTCTCACATGTTTGGTGTCAATTAATAGCCAGTACCCTTTGTTAGAAGAGAATGGCTGTTCTGTCATTATCTTCCCTTCGCTAATGAAGGAGTTCATCTCATCAGATGACAACCTTCTTAGACCACCATAGGGTAATTTCTTAGTCATACAACTCCCGTAAAGGGAGTTGAAGTCAAGGTATAGTAAGAAAGAAGACCTATCCTCCTGGGGGTTAAAAGATGGGTTGACATAGCGATTGTTAGCTCTGGCATAACTCCTAACTGCAGTTGTAAAACCCCCTCGTATGTTTTGTGATATGAGATTGTGCAACGTCACATCTGCACTTAACTCCAACGATATTTTGCTACTTTTCAAGAAGCAATCATAGGAGTAGCCTGGAAGGCTACAGTAGTGAGTCATCTCTAAGGAAAATATATCATTTAGAATTACTCTATGGTGAGTAAAAATGTCAGCCAGTAAACCGACATCACACCTTAAATAAACAAGGAGATAATCCTTTAATGACTCACATCCCGTAGCCTCCCATACTAATTTAGAATGTCTATATTCTTCCAAAGTGATGGATGATTTGTTTAGGGAGCTGTAAAACATTTCAATAGGGGGGAGTGTTGCATCATTAAAGCAGCTGATTTTTGTGGCATATTCATAAGGGAAAAACTGCTTACCCTTTAAGAGTAGGTGGTGACTCTCTTCGGGTAAACCTTCTATCATTGAGTGAGTGAATGTTAAGGGACTGCCTGAATCAATGTGGGTTTTTGCTAGGGACGAAAGACCGCCCGTAATAAAAGCCAGTGAATCAAGAAATTTAAGGTTGCCTATTTCTACCTTAAGATATTTAGTCCCCTGCCTCATGAGGATATTGCTCTTAATATTTGAACCCATGGCAAACTCCCTCAAAATTAAGCCCATGTCATAAGACATATTGTGGGCAATTAGGACTAAACTCTCTAGAGCATTCTTGTGGCGGAGGTTGCAGTAATTACATAGAGCTCCAATATAATTGAGTTTTTTCCTAAGGTGATCATGATGTTGAACCTTGAAATTGGTGGGTGTAAATACCGCCTCACAAAACTGACAGTGAGTCTGTCTCCTAAAATGAACCATATCCTCAAGAGACATGTCTATTTCATATTTGGGTAGGGTGGATCTGATTATTTCCCATTTGGTGGCAACTCGCTCCATGAAATGAGTGACGCTGTCCCCCCCAAAATAAGTAAATTTATCAATGACGGAGTGGTTCCTATCAACAATTATATAGCTGTATGCTATAGGCCTATGTATGGCTGTAACAGAACCTAGACAATCCTCAGTGCTTAGGACACTCTCGAAATCGAAATAAGCTACATGGGAAGGGGGGTAACCTTTCCCTGTATTTTTAAAATGAAGGGTGTCCCCCTCCTGGGGATAAATCATTTTCTGCGTGATGTCGCAGGAAACAGAATGGTGAGACAGCTCACTAGAATTTTGATATTCAGAAAGACAGCTTCTACAGAAGACTGTCTTTCGCCTGTGGCTGCGGGTAAAGTTCCGTAAAAATTTATTTAAGTCTTTAATAAGACTTACATGAGACTCCCCCAATAATAATAATGGAACTATGTCTGAGTACTGTCTGCTACCACGACGACAAAGAGAGACGTGATAGGCACCGTCTGTATGTTTGTGAATTGAATACAAAAAAATGGAGAGTTTATTCCTATTTTCCAATTTAGAGAAATCCTCCCATGAGAGAGGGAAAGATAATTGCTCGTATTTGACCATTTTCCTAACCCTAGAGTGAGACTCTACAAGTCTTCCTATACGTTTCCATTTCCATCCTTGTTGTGACGCCCGATAAGCGGCAATGCATTGAATAATGCATGTTCCATTGTTACCATTTGGGTTTGGGTTGAAGACCTCGTGTCGGCCCCTTAAAAAGGGGGGATAAGGGACATAATCCCCCAAAACTGACCTTACACTACCATTACAGATAACGATTTTGAGGAAATCAACATTAAATAATATAAAACCACTCCCCTCTGTTTCTGAAAGGAGATCCTCCAGACGTGTAATCATATAACCCACCCAACTATCAATAAGATCACCCACCTCCTCAAGAGTTACCAGCCTAGCAGGTGTCGTTATGAAGTGTTCCCTATAGTCATCATCTTCTGTGAGACGTTGCTTTAAAAGTGTAACCTTCACTTCAAGGAGGATTTTGAATGATGAAGTAAAATTGCCATGACCCCCCAGAGAATTCATGTAATTCTCTATTTCGTTAGAGAATAGTTCTCTAAAGTTGCTTAGAAGACCTACAGGATCTGTGGCAAAGGCTGGGGGGGTGGAATATTCCATTCTAGTAAAGAGATCGCCCAGGGCCCCCACCCTATTAATTAAGTGGGGATGTCTATAACATCCTCACCTTCTGAGGAATTTCCATCTCTATCTCGATTGTTGTCATGGGGTCTAAGACCACTAGGACCTGCCTGAGGGATGTCACCACCACCACCACCACCATCATCATCACCATCACCATCATCACTCATCTCTTCCTCCCCCCCATTTTCAAAGGGCTGTCTACCCCCGCCACCACCTAAGGGGCTATTGTTACGTTGGGCTTTGGGGTGAAGTTCCTCTCCTACCTGCCCCTGAGATGTCTTTACCTGCCTCTGAAGCACCCCTGAAAAATAATTATAATAATTATAATAATTATAATAATAATAATAATAATAATAACAATAATAATAATATTAATAATAAAAGGCAACACCCATCACACTCTACTAAACCCCATGACATAACGCCTCAAGAAAGCTTCTTAAGATAATAAAACTGGAGAGAGGGTTTATTCACTCACCTTGGGGACATGATTGTAGATGTTCAGAGGTCAAGTGCTCACACAAAGTGACCCCACAACTGCTGCAGGTGAAAGTGGGGTGAGGCTTCGAGGTGACGCTACCACATATGAGGCATACAAAACCACTCTCTCCGGTAGCCGGTGATGTTTACCTCCTAACAAGGAAATAACTCATAAATATACACACTCTCACTCACACAGCCCCCACACCCCCATGAAGATAGGGGAAACCATCTCAATATTTCTCATTTGAAATAAATACGAATAAATAAATAAATAAGGGCTTACCTCCACCACAGGTTCTCCTGTGAGCTCATCACCACAATTCGTGCATACAACTTATTGCTGCCTCCGCTGTGGGGAAGCTGTGTGTGTTCAATCTAGTGGAGTTCACAGGAGAACCTGTGGTGGAGGTAAGCCCTTATTTATTTATTTATTCGTATAAGTGGCTGTCCCACAGGTAATTGGATCATTTATGAGGAAAATATGGAGGAGTGTACTACTGCCACAGACGACCAACTTAATATTTTTCATCAACCGGCGAGAATATTTGTAGCTGGATTTAGCAATTCTGGGAAAACTAGCCTGGTGGTAAATTTATGTGTTAAATACCACGGGAAATTCTCAAAAATTATAGTGTCAACTGCAAATAATACTGATCATCCTATTTCAAAGAACCCTATTTTGCAAAAAAAAGGTTACTCTCTCCCAAGGGCTGATTAACCCTTTAGAGTATAAGAATCCTTTTTCAAATGAGTCAGTTTTGTATATAATTGATGACTTATACCTGGAAGCCATTCAGAGTCCAATTATAGCCAATATCTTCACCCGAGGCAGACACGATAATATTTCTGTAATTCTAATTAGTCAAAATTTGTTTCCCCAGGGGAAATATGCTAGGACAATAACTCTGAATTGTACCCATTATATATTAATGAAGCAGAGAGACATAACCCAACTTGAAATTTTAAGTGGACAGTTATATGGGCGGAAAACTATTAATAATTTCGTCGAAATATACCGACGGGCAATATCCCAGAGAGAGTATGGCTATTTATTGGTTGATCTGACAGTTCCTGAGACATTACAACTACGAACGGGGGTTGTCAATGAAGACCAGTGTGAAATTGTTTATCATATGTGAACAAAACAAAAAAAAAAAAATGCCTTTAACGACGCAGAAACGGTCAATTCTTACCTCCATCTACAATGACATTTCTACCCCGGGTGGTTTCACAGGATCAATTCAAAAATTGTATAAGGCTGCCAGACTTAAAGACACCAGCATCAGTATTGCAGATGTGAGGGAATTTCTCCGTGGGGAACGATCTTACACATTACACTGAAGAAATTTAGTTAGATTTCCTCGGCGAAAAATATTAGCTCCTAAACCCCGCACCATAATTGCCTGTGATTTGGGAGACTTTTGTAGTTTACAAAAATACAATAGTGGTGTAAAATATATTTTGATTTGTGTCGATGTTTATTCTCGCCTAATGCAGACTCAAACTTTAAAAACAAAAAATTCAACGGATGTGGTAGCTGCCCTAAAGAAGGTGTTAGAGGAAACCTCTCAGTTTCACGGGGTAAGACGAATATTCACCGACCGAGGTAGAGAATTTTACAACAGGACTGTTCAGAATTATCTGAATAAGAAAAATATTAAGTTATATAGTGTATTTTCGGAAATGAAATCTAGTATAGTGGAGCGGGCCATCAAAACTTTAAAACATAAACTGTATCATTATATGACCCAGGCTAATTCTTTACAATACATTCACATCCTTCCAAAAGTTGTGAATGTATACAACCACACTTTCCACAGAATACTAAAAAATACTCCACATGCCATCCATAAGTTGCAAAACATTGAAGATATACGAAGACAGTTTAAGGTCATGTATTTAAACAATGGCCACCCCATAACTTCCATCAGTCCACAACTGCAGGTTGGGCAGTATGTACGACTAGCGAAGCGAAGGAATACATTTCACAAGGGCTTTTGGCCCCAAAATACAGAAGAAATATTTCAAGTGTCTCATATCGATAGAACACAACCAATTCCAACCTATAAAATCAAAGATTTAACCAACGAGCCGATCAGTGGTATGTTTTATGAGCAAGAATTGATTTCAACAACGCTTCCAGACTATTTCCCCATAACGATATTACAGTCTAGGAAGACATCGAAAGGACACAGAGAATATTTCGTCAAGTGGAGAGGGTACCCAGATTCCAGCAATTGCTGGATTAAAGCTCAAGACATCGTCAAATTTTGAAAAAAAAATGACAGTTCATCAGGACTCTCTCGTAGAGAAACACCATCAACTGTTATTTTTATTAAACAATTTATCACCCAAGAAGCGGAATAAACTAATCAAGGCTTTAAAACGACAGGAAATTGAATCAATTTGTGAAATTTTTGCCAATTTTCTGAAACGAAACATCCCAGTTCAACCTCAGATAATTAATGGACTACAGAGGTATCAGAAAGACATTCGTTCTGTGGCGCGTAAGAAAACTCCATTGTACAAAAAGAAAATCATTTTAACCTCTAGGAGAGGTGGTGCTATATTGGCAGCTCTGTTACCTTTGGCTGTATCGTTAATTTCCTCTCTAATTAAGTAATTACGTAAGAAGAGAAAAAAATGGTGAAAGAATATTGCCTAGTACCACGACTCGTTGCCGAAAAATATTTATTTAATAAAAACGAGAGTACTCCATCGCCTCTTAATGAGGTGGCTCCACCCTCTTCCACCAGTGGTAGAGGTGGAAATAAGTCCTTCTCTTTAAAAAACGAAAGCAAATGGGACAATTCGGCTAATAATGTTGGTGGCGGCTGTAAGCACCTTGGCTGTGACTCTAGCGGTGGTGATGATGGCGTGGGGGGAGTGGACACTCCCCCCACACCCCCTCCAGCAACAACAACTTGTGGACGGTGTTGCCACGGTAGCTCCTTTGAACGATATAGCCCTACCAGACAGGGGGGACTGGTCAGACAACCTTTAAAAGATATTGCCCGCCCCCCCGCAGCGCCGGCCGCCGCGCAGGTGCCCGCCGCCGCGGGCTTCTTTCAACAAAAAACACGGGACAGGTGCGACCGTCGCCCTTTAAAAAAACAAATAAAAAAAAGGATACATTCCATTCTACCGCCTGAGATGCGGGTAGCTGTTGCTGGGCCCTCTCGCTACAAAGCCACCACCACCACACCCCAAAACCCAAGTCTGGACAACTTAATAAATGTGTATTTTAAAATAGGGGAAATTCCCCACGTCAAAACATTATTTAACATGTTTGAACAAAACAGTCAACAGGTGGTATGGGATAGTCGCGGGAATTTATTAAAGCCTGTGCAAAATTTAAATATTTTAGATATAATTAAAACTATAGCCTTTACTAAGGGGCAATTTAGGACGGGTGACAAGGCAGATGTAAGGATTTTACTGAAGGTGGCTGGTGTAGACCCATCCTTTATACGTAATTCTCGCGCCAGATCACAGTTAAAAGGGGGTAGGGGTATCCATAGGAGGCCCCATTGGGAACCGTATTGAAAAAAACCTATATGAAGCACATCTTAAACGACTTTATATTCAGTTGTGTATCCACCATGGAGAGAGCTTCTACCCCCCCTGCGGCAGTAGAGGAGGGAGAAAAATCTCCCCTATTGAAGCGTTTGGTTGCTACTCAACGTTACTACAAGTTTGTCGAACACAAAAGTAGATTGATATATGCCTTATGGGATTGTTATGACCGTCTTGTGTTGAGTGCTCCCCCAGAACGGTTTTTTAAGTCATTTGGAGAAACGGTGAAAAGGTATGAGGAGTATTCATCTCAGGAGATCCAGACAGAGATTTGGCAGATGGAAAAATTAACCTTCCAACATCGTGATATGATTACAGCCTTTGAGTCTGGGCGGAGTGTCTATGGGCACATAAGGTGATCTCTACCCCACACCCCTTCACCCCTCTCCCCCCAGGTGGGTCACAGGTGTATTTAAAGGTCGCCCACCGCCGCTCCTGGAACACTATACTACAGTTGACGACGACGAGCTCCCCAGCACCCGCCCTCTCACCATGTCTCTGGCTTGTATCAAGACCGTCAGCGACGATATCACTGACTCCCACGCCTTTGGGGTGGGGGACGTCATAATCTACGACCTGGCAGCTGCTGTTGTGCGACCCTATGGACTGGCTTCCGTCATCTGGAAGACGTTCTCCTACGCCCGTGTGGAACGTGAAGGACTGGGTAATGCCAATAGGGCAATAATTCGTTGTCGGTCTACCCCGGGGGACATTGTTGTGAAGATAGCCCCTCTCCCCTCCGACGGACAAGATCTCATAGAGGAGCCCGTCCTTTACTTCAGGCCCACTTTTGTGGGGTTGATTTCTGCATTCGGGGCAGGAGCCCCCTTCGAGTCAAACCCAATAGCCCAGGAACAAGTGCAGACTTCCGCCGACACTCACTACGTCACTAACGTCACCCTGGATACCGCCAAGAACCGCAGGTACTGGCTCAAGATGAGCCTAACAAAGGTGGGCAATTTAATGGCGGCAACCCCAACCATGACTCGACTAGTGGTACCCTACGGCTTAGGGGCTTCCCGCGACGGTATGGTCAACTGGCACAAGGACATTGGACCCATGCTGCTGTCTCTTCATCAAGAACTCGCCAAAGTCAACAAAGAGTTAGTCATCCTCAAACGACCTGCCGCTGTTACCCCATCAGTGGCACCCCTCCCGTTCGACGACCCAAGTGCTGATAATCTTACTATAATGCTCGACGCCGTGGTGGGAGAGGGTGGTACCACACCAAGAACCTCTTCTCGTTCTACTCCTCCAGCACCACCAGCCACACCCAGGAAGAAGAAACACTCTCAGGAATACGGCTCCACCTCCACCGCCACCTCTCCACCGCCCCCTACAACGTCAACCTCAGTTAAACGGAGGATTGAGCCACTCCTCGACTTTGAAACGGGGGCGAATCGCCGTATCGACTCCATCCTCGATGGAGAGTCGCAGGAAATATTCCTGTTATCCTCCCCCCCGAAAAAACAACGAAAGCTGTAACCACCACTCCAGTAAAGAAGATGAGGTAGTGGCAGCTACAGTAGCCCCGGCGGAAGCAGCAGTGGAGGTAGCAGCAGCCAGCAGTAGTAGTAGCGAGGGGGGAGTGGTTAATCACTATTCTTAAAAAATGTGTGGGAATCTTCACCTGTTGTAGTTTAATAAAATAAAATATAAGTTATGTTGTTTATTTTCTCCCTTCTTACAAAAACCCATCCCCTGTATATTGGCCTTTCAGTACATAACGGGACAATGGGGGAAGAACATTACATATATCTTACCAGTCTCGATCAAGGAGATATTTACAACAACACGAGTTCAGCATTTACAAACACCATCCCAACACTACATTTAAACCCTTCCATTAAACATGAAGTGGCTTTAGTCAACATACTCCTCCCCAGGCGAATTAATGCCATCATCAAAGATGAGGAGGACTCTGGTATAGATATCTATGCCACTTTTAAACGTGGAACTCTTTCTAAGAGTCCAGAACACCTCATATACACCTTCCACCCAAAAACCAACATATTATCAAGAAACATCAAATTCATTACAGACGTGGTTAGTCGACAAATAACAACCGACATGCAGCTTAGCTTTAGGGATGATTTCAAAATATACTTCTCAGATAAAGAACCAATCCTCACCTATGACCAATCTGTAGAGAGGGTATTACTAGCTTCAACTCTTAACAGTGGAAGTACTGGCTCATTAAATTCTCTCAGCTTTCAATTTAAACACAGAATAGCTAATGTACTTGGTTTTGACAGCAGTCGCAAATACACCATTTATCGAGCAAAAACAGATGACATTACGTCAGCCTCCAAGACTGTGGCCTTATCGCCCCCAGACATTGACGGGGGTTGTGACTATTTACTCATTTATAGTGACGTCATCGAGCCTGAACGATACGGAGGGCAGATTGTAAATATCTTAGATGCAATCAATTATCATGACTCATATTCTAGAGGGGCTCACCCTCTAGTGTACAAAACATTAAACACTAACACGTTGGAGAAAGTAAGCATTAAAATAACAGATCAGTTTGGTCGAATGGTTAGTTTTGAAGATGGGAGGTCGGTTACGGCGGTCTTACATATCCGCCCTAAGGTATAGCAACATATATATAAAGAAGTGTTTAGCCTCGACTTAGGTTATTATAGGAAGAGACCTCAGAATGCGAATACCGTTCCACCCACCCTCCCAGGGGGAGTTCGGGGAGATATTCGCACCTCCCCCTAGGAGACATGGGATGAGAGGGGGGGCGATGAATGACATACGCACATTCCAAGCGCCTTATCTCAGATCTGGTGGAGGTTTCTTTGGGACCTTGGCTGGTATTGCTCGACGGGCCATACCATTTTTCATGAAAGCTGTAACACCTAGCGCCATCGATTTTGGGAAAAATGTCCTTGGTGATTTAAGCAGTGGTAAACGGGATGTAAAAAGTGCTCTGAGAACTCACGGTATTGATGCTCTTAAGAGTGTGGGAAAGAAATTGGTAATGGGAGGTAAAATTAAAAGACTCTCTAGGCGAAAAAATAAAAATAAAAAATGTAAACGAGGCCTTGGGTATAAAAATGATGTGTTTTCGCTAACGTAAGCAGTCATACTTCAACTTTCGGAGGGATCATGGGAGAGCCTAGCGGAGCTGGGGTGAAAATACCACTAGAATATTATAGTTCCAGTATTATTGACCAATTTCCTAGAAGTAACAGAATACGTAATGTGGAGAGTTCAATTGCCTCTACGCAGCAAATAGACGTTCTACCTGTCAACCTCCCCATTAATCAACGTTTGCGGGATAATTACTTAGAATTCCGCATCCCTGGAACCCAGGGCGCCTTCTTAGATCTAGCTAATATTGTTATAGATTTTAAGGTATCTTTAATGAAAGATGACGATACCACAAAATTGGAAGAGGATGACCATGTGGAATTTGTGAATGGGTTGTCAAATACCATGTTTAAAGGTGTTCAGGTGTTTTTAGGAGAGCAGGTAGTTGAAACAAATACTAATTTTAATTATTGGTCGTTTATTAAATTAATTACCTCCATGCCTCCATCAAAAATGTCTTCCTTGGGGAGAATTGGAGGCTTTCGTAGGGACTGGAGAGATGACGACGGTATAATCACTAATGAGTTTACAAATACTTATTTTACTGGAGCAACCGCCAAGGATAAAAAATTTATGGGTGATTTAAAAAGTAAAGGTTTGTCGATGTGTTTCCCCCTCCTATTGGATATATCATCCCTAGACCAATACATATTAGATAATATAGATATGCGACTAAGATTGGAGCTCTCCACCCATGCCTGGGTCCTAAATACAAGCGTGGACGATGGCTCTAAGTATCGCCTGCATATGGATTATGCTAAGTTATGGGTGACGCGGGTGTTCCCCTACCCAAGTGCTTACCTGGCCTTAAACAGCTCACTGTTAGCATCCCCCGACCCCATAACCTATACTTTCAATAGAACCATTTCTAAAACATATGTTCTAGCAGGGAATCAAACTAGTCTCTTAATTGATCAACCATGGGCGCAAGTAATTCCACACAAGATATACATGATAATCGTTCCAATGAATTATTTCGCCGGTCTTCACCAAGGTAATGGATTATATTTTGAAAATGCAAAGCTGAAAAGTATTGCTATGTATTTGAACAATAATGCAATTTACCGAATTGGTGGCGATTTCGATAACCATTATTCCCGCCTTTATTATGAAACTTTGAAGACATTAGGCTTAGAGCGTGATTCACTACTGGCCTGTGACTCTTTTAATAAGGGAAGATCAATATTCGCCTTTGACTTAACCACCATTCAAACAAAAGATTCCCTCCCTGTGGAGAAATCTGGCAACTTGCGTATGGAGCTTGAATTTGGTGGCGGTGTTACATATAACAGGCTGGTTTTACTGTTTGGGGAAACGACCGGGGTACTATCCATCGATGGGCGGAGAACTGTTCTGTGTGACGTGCGAGCGTAAAAAAACATAATGAATTGTTATGATATAAATATTAATTTAAAAAATAATCTAGGGGATCGAACACTCTACCTAGGTTGTTATAATGCTGATGAGATAGAACATTTAAATATATCTTCAAGAAAACCTATTGTTTTCATAACTAATATTTTACCTTCAAATAGCAGAATCACTATGGGACATTGGGTAGGAATTTATGTTGATAAAGTTAATCATCGGATGTTTTTTTTTGATAGTTATGCAATATCGCCAGTTACTTACGGACGTCATTTTCAAGGATTTATTAAAACTAACAAAATAAGAAAGTTGTTTGGAATGCGCTACAGACTCCAGAGTGATTTTACTCTCGCCTGTGGACTGTATTGCGTCATGTTCGTTCATAGGGTGAGCCACCTCGGGTTGCCTTCAACAGTACACTACTTACATAATGTATTTTCAAGCATTACTTTAAAATTAAATGATAAACGAGCCCTTGCTTATGCAAGACGATATTTTCCTATGAAACATCATTGTGTTAGGACATTTTGTAGAGGTATAGGGGTTGGTTCTTATAGGTGGTGTAGAGAATATTTTTGTTAGCTAGGCAACCTACCTAACAAGGGGTGTAGCCTCCTATAAAAACCCCTCTCCCCCACCCACCCCCTCAGAAGACTGTCTTCCTCCTACGAAATGGGAGGTGTCTCTCAAAAAACACCTGCGGGGAAGATTGAAGTCCTTGAAGGACCTGGTTAGTATTACCCTATCTTTCTGCTAATAGATTTATTTTATGTTTTATTTCCCTCAATAAAAAAAGTTTGTATATCCTCTATTTCACCTCTTATGTTTTTCTCCAGTGCAGTTCTTGGGACCCGTCCACATTTGTAGAGTAGTAATTCTACGTGGGGGGTCTGCCCCAAACAAGATGCTGTTACGTAGTCTAATTGACGACGCCTGCTGTAGAGGACACAAGGCCGCTCCTGCAGGGGGAGAGGTATGTACTAGTTGTTCTTAGAGAAAAATATAATATTTTTCTAATAAAATATATAATTATATAAAAAACCTTTAATCACTATAAATTATTTCCCCCATCTTTTTCCAGAACACTTCCGATGAGAGAGAGGAGGAAACTCAGCCAAAAGGTGTCCACCCAACTCACCCCACCCCCCCAAGAGAGGGGGGGGATGGGGCTCAAGACCTTCCCCGACTCTTCACTGATGAGGAATCGTCACAATTCTACTCAGACGAGGATGGGGGTGTGGGATAGGGAGGGGAGGGGTAGAGCTGTAGTAAGTGAAATATGGCAAGAGCACTCTGTAAACTACAATTATTAACTAACATAATTACTTATACATTTTGTAGTTTTTACCTAATAAAGCATTTAATAAATTATTTGATGTTTTTTTTTAACCTTTGGGGGAGGGGGAGGATTTATAATTTAATACTCCTTAAATACTCCCATATAAGGGAGGGGCCATTCAGACTTGTTCGAATATATATATATCCTTAATTAGTCCTATATATTTATAATGAGTGTAGTGTTTAAACGGAGATGACACAGTGTAAGTGAAATGTGGTGGGGCACACCGTAGACTACAATTTGAGGTGGGTCTATCTGTCACCCCGCTTCTGATTCCTTTTGTCCGATAAGTGGGCCTATCTGGCTCCCCGCCTCTGATTCCATTGTATGATAAGTACCCCCCATTGTTTGTTAAGTGGGCCTATCTGGCTCAGATTATACTACTTGTGTGTGTGAGATAAGACCAAGGCTCTCACAAGGTGTGCGTGAGATAAGACCAAGGCTCTCACAAGGTGTGTGAGACAAGACCAAGGCTCTCACAAGGTGTGTGTGTGTGTGTGAGACAAGACCAAGGCTCTCACAAGGCGTGTGTGTGTGTGTGAGACAAGACCAAGGCTCTTACAAGGTGTGTGAAACAAGACCAAGGCTCTCACAAGGTGTGTATGTGTGAGACAAGACCAAGGCTCTCACAAGGTGTGTGTGTGTGAGACAAGACCAAGGCTCTCACAAGGTGTGTGTGTGTGAGACATGACCAAGGCTCTCACAAGGTGTGTGTGTGTGTGAGACGAAGACCAAGGCTCTCACAAGGTGTGTGTGTGTGAGACAAGACCAAGGCTCTCACAAGGTGTGTGTGTGTGAGACAAGACCAAGGCTCTCACAAGGTGTGTGTGTGTGTGAGACAAGACCAAGGCTCTCACAAGGTGTGTGTCTGTGTGAGACAAGACCAAGGCTCTCACAAGGTGTGTGTGTGTGTGTGAGACTAGACCAAGGCTCTCACAAGGTGTGTGTGTGTGTGTGAGACAAGACCAAGGCTCTTACAAGGTGTGTGAGACAAGACCAAGGCTCTCACAAGGTGTGTATGTGTGAGACAAGACCAAGGCTCTCACAAGGTGTGTGAGACAAGACCAAGGCTCTCACAAGGTGTGTGAGACAAGACCAAGGCTCTCACAAGGTGTGTGTGTGTGAGACAAGACCAAGGCTCTCACAAGGTGTGTGTGTGTGAGACAAGACCAAGGCTCTCACAAGGTGTGTGAGACATGACCAAGGCTCTCACAAGGTGTGAGACAAGACCAAAGCTCTCACAAGGTGTGTGTGTGAGACAAGACCAAGGCTCTCACAAGGTGTGTGTGTGTGAGATAAGACCAAGGCTCTCACAAGGTGTGTGTGAGACAAGACCAAGACTCTTACAAGGTGTGTGAGACAAGACCAAGGCTCTCACAAGGTGTGTGTGTGTGTGTGAGACAAGACCAAGGCCCTTAGAAGGTGTGTGAGACAAGACCAAGACTCTCACAAGGTGTGTATGTGTGAGACAAGACCAAGGCTCTCACAAGGTGTGTGTGTGAGACAAGACCAAGGCTCTCACAAGGTGTGTGTGTGTGAGACAAGACCAAGGCTCTCACAAGGTGTGTGTGTGTGTGAGACGAAGACCAAGGCTCTCACAAGGTGTGTGTGTGTGAGACAAGACCAAGGCTCTCACAAGGTCTGTGTGTGTGAGACAAGACCAAGGCTCTCACAAGGTGTGTGTGTGTGTGAGACAAGACCAAGGCTCTCACAAGGTGTGTGTGTGTGTGAGATAAGACCAAGGCTCTCACAAGGTGTGTGTGTGTGTGAGACTAGACCAAGGCTCTCACAAGGTGTGTGTGTTTGTGTGAGACAAGACCAAGGCTCTTACAAGGTGTGTGAGACAAGACCAAGGCTCTCACAAGGTGTGTATGTGTGAGAGAAGACCAAGGCTCTCACAAGGGGTGTGTGTGTGAGACAAGACCAAGGCTCTCACAAGGTGTGTGTGTGTGTGAGACAAGACCAAGGCTCTCACAAGGTGTGTGTGTGTGTGAGACAAGACCAAGGCTCTCACAAGGTGTGTGTGTGTGTAAGACAAGACCAAGGCTCTCACAAGGTGTGTGTGTGCGTGAGACAAGACCAAGGCTCTCACAAGGTGTGTGTGTGTGTGAGACAAGACCAAGGCTCTCACAAGGTGTGTGTGTGTGAGACAAGACCAAGGCTCTCACAAGGTGTGTGTGTGTGTGAGACAAGACCAAGGCTCTCACAAGGTGTGTGTGTGTGAGACAAGACCAAGGCTCTCACAAGGTGTGTGTGTGTGTGTGAGACAAGACCAAGGCTCTCACAAGGTGTGTGTGTGTGTGAGATAAGACCAAGGCTCTCACAAGGTGTGTGTGTGTGTGAGACTAGACCAAGGCTCTCACAAGGTGTGTGTGTGTGTGTGAGACAAGACCAAGGCTCTTACAAGGTGTGTGAAACAAGACCAAGGCTCTCACAAGGTGTGTATGTGTGAGACAAGACCAAGGCTCTCACAAGGTGTGTGTGTGTGAGACAAGACCAAGGCTCTCACAAGGGGTGTGTGTGTGAGACATGACCAAGGCTCTCACAAGGTGTGTGTGTGTGTGAGACGAAGACCAAGGCTCTCACAAGGTGTGTGTGTGTGAGACAAGACCAAGGCTCTCACAAGGTGTGTGTGTGTGAGACAAGACCAAGGCTCTCACAAGGTGTGTGTGTGTGTGAGACAAGACCAAGGCTCTCACAAGGTGTGTGTCTGTGTGAGACAAGACCAAGGCTCTCACAAGGTGTGTGTGTGTGTGAGACTAGACCAAGGCTCTCACAAGGTGTGTGTGTGTGTGTGAGACAAGGCCAAGGCTCTTACAAGGTGTGTGAGACAAGACCAAGGCTCTCACAAGGTGTGTATGTGGGAGACAAGACCAAGGCTCTCACAAGGTGTGTGAGACAAGACCAAGGCTCTCACAAGGTGTGTGAGACAAGACCAAGGCTCTCACAAGGTGTGTGAGACAAGACCAAGGCTCTCACAAGGTGTGTGTGTGTGAGACCAGACCAAGGCTCTCACAAGGTGTGTGAGACATGACCAAGGCTCTCACAAGGTGTGAGACAAGACCAAAGCTCTCACAAGGTGTGTGTGTGAGACAAGACCAAGGCTCTCACAAGGTGTGTGTGTGTGTGTGTGTGAGATAAGACCAAGGCTCTCACAAGGTGTGTGTGAGACAAGACCAAGGCTCTTACAAGGTGTGTGAGACAAGACCAAGGCTCTCACAAGGTGTGTGAGACAAGACCAAGGCTCTCACAAGGTGTGTGTGTGTGTGAGACAAGACCAAGGCTCTCACAAGGTGTGTGTGTGTGAGACAAGACCAAGGCTCTCACAAGGTGTGTGTGTGTGTGAGACAAGACCAAGGCTCTCACAAGGTGTGTGTGTGTGAGACAAGACCAAGGCTCTCACAAGGTGTGTGTGTGTGTGTGAGACAAGACCAAGGCTCTCACAAGGTGTGTGTGTGTGTGAGATAAGACCAAGGCTCTCACAAGGTGTGTGTGTGTGTGAGACTAGACCAAGGCTCTCACAAGGTGTGTGTGTGTGTGTGAGACAAGACCAAGGCTCTTACAAGGTGTGTGAAACAAGACCAAGGCTCTCACAAGGTGTGTATGTGTGAGACAAGACCAAGGCTCTCACAAGGTGTGTGTGTGTGAGACAAGACCAAGGCTCTCACAAGGGGTGTGTGTGTGAGACATGACCAAGGCTCTCACAAGGTGTGTGTGTGTGTGAGACGAAGACCAAGGCTCTCACAAGGTGTGTGTGTGTGAGACAAGACCAAGGCTCTCACAAGGTGTGTGTGTGTGAGACAAGACCAAGGCTCTCACAAGGTGTGTGTGTGTGTGAGACAAGACCAAGGCTCTCACAAGGTGTGTGTCTGTGTGAGACAAGACCAAGGCTCTCACAAGGTGTGTGTGTGTGTGAGACTAGACCAAGGCTCTCACAAGGTGTGTGTGTGTGTGTGAGACAAGGCCAAGGCTCTTACAAGGTGTGTGAGACAAGACCAAGGCTCTCACAAGGTGTGTATGTGGGAGACAAGACCAAGGCTCTCACAAGGTGTGTGAGACAAGACCAAGGCTCTCACAAGGTGTGTGAGACAAGACCAAGGCTCTCACAAGGTGTGTGAGACAAGACCAAGGCTCTCACAAGGTGTGTGTGTGTGAGACCAGACCAAGGCTCTCACAAGGTGTGTGAGACATGACCAAGGCTCTCACAAGGTGTGAGACAAGACCAAAGCTCTCACAAGGTGTGTGTGTGAGACAAGACCAAGGCTCTCACAAGGTGTGTGTGTGTGTGTGTGTGAGATAAGACCAAGGCTCTCACAAGGTGTGTGTGAGACAAGACCAAGGCTCTACAAGGTGTGTGAGACAAGACCAAAGTAGTAGGGATGGCTCCACACAGACGATATTTTTTTTCAGGTCAAATATCGTCTGTGCGCCCCAAGGGTTTCAGGTAAATTTAGAATATCCCCTGTGCGCCCCAAGGGTTTCAGGTCAAATATCCCCTGTGCGCCCCAAGGGTTTCAGGTAAATTTAGAAAATCGTGTGTAGCGCTTGGGGGTCTTCAGGTGAATTTTGTCAGTCGCAGATTTTAGAAGTAAGGATTTCTTATGAGAAAAATAATTTCCGAGACTTAGAAGTTTGTTAAAGCCTTATGGGAGAAATTCAAATAACGTGTGTAGCACTTTAGGGCTTCCAGGAGAACTCTACGGACATATTTTACATGTTTTCAACTTACAAAATCGTCTATGTAAGCCTTAGTTATTCATATAAATTTAGAAAATCACCTGTGTAAGTCAGGGTTTTCAAGTCTCGTACATCACACCCCCCTCCCTCCCCCCTTACCTCGCAATCTGTCGCGTCACCTTTATTTACTTTGCGCCCAGCCAGCCAGTCGGCTCTTAATCTTATCTTATCTTCATAATATCTGGACCGTCCCTCCTCTCTCTCTCTCTCTCCTTTCATTCAGTTCAACTATTTTCCAACATCGTATGTTTGCTCCTTTTCATTAAGCAAGTCAGTATGTTTGCTCCTTTTCATTAAGCAAGTCAGTTTTACACAAATAAATCATGTTAGTAAGCAAGTTCTAGCTCACGTTCCCCACCTTAGTCCCCTGTCGTATAAAGAATACTATCATTCCAATCCCTCTAAAATTTAAAAATAATCATATTTCAAATGTAGTTCAATACAGTAATTAGTTACCAAGCTCCAGCTCTTGTCCTCCGCCTTAGCTCTCTCTCGTATCTTCGTTAGTATCAGTCCAATTTCCCTGAAATTTCTACCCTCTGTATTTCAGACATAGTTTAGTAAATGCAAACAATTATCAAACTCTAGCTCTTGTCCCCAGCTTAGTTCATTTGTACAAAATCATTAGTAACAGTCCAAATTCCCTGAGATTTTTAGCCTCTGTATTTCAGACACCGTAAATAAGATCAAAACAGTTACCAAGCTCCAGCTCTTGTCCTCCGCCTTAGCTCTCTCTCGTATCTTCGTTAGTAACAGATCAATTCCCCTGAAATTTCTACCCTCTGTATTTCAGACACCGTAAATAAAATCAAGTCAGTTATCGAGCTCCAGCTCTCGTCCCCGCCTTAATTCTCTTTCGTATCTTTGTAAATAACCCATCAATTTCCCTAAAATTAAAAGCAGACATACTTCAAAGTTAGTAAATAAGATCAAGTCAGTTACTGAGCTCCATCTCTCGTCCCCCACCCTCTTCCACCCTCAAGTCTTCGTTAATAACAGTCCAATTTCCCTTAAATTGTTACCCTCTGTATTTCAGACACCGTAAATATGATGAAAACAATTATAAAACTCTAGCTATTGTCCTCTGTCCAAGCTCACTTTTGTAAATTCATTACTCTCAGTCCAAATCACCCAACTACATTTTCAGACATAGTAAATAAAAACCAGTTCAGTTATCAAGTTACAACTCTTGTGCCCCAGCTTAGTTCATTTGTACAAGTTCTTTATTTTCCAACTAAATCACCCTGTGATTTAAGATCACCGTATTTTCTAACGTAGTAAAATTAATCTGGACATTAGCCTTAGATCATCAGACATAAATATATTCGATCAAGTCCATCTCCAGCGTATCTCTTATCCGAGTATACACATAACCCCAATCTGTTTAATTATCTTTCACCCCCTCCCACCTTCCTCCATCTCATCCAAATCTCGTAAATTTAAAATGTAGCTGTTAATTTGCGTTCTTTCCCCGTTCATAGCATATTCTCTGTAAGTTCAGATCTGTACTTAGTCTTACATATTCTCTACTTCTTTCCAATTTTATACAAGACTTAAACAACTATTACCGTCTCCTCTATCTTATTTAAACATGAGTCATATGTAAATATACCCCGACTCTTTCCATCCAATACAAGTCCTAGCTTGTTCACCGCCCAACTCACTACGCTATTTCTACTCTACATGTTATAGCATGTTTTCCGCTCATCTTGGTACCAACCCTTACAATCTCTCTCTCTCATTCCTTTACATGTCTCAGCATGTTCGCCTCGCATCTTACTACGCTGTCTACTTTACATGTTGTAGCGTGTATTACTGTGTCCCATATCTTATTTAAACATGAGTCATATGTAAATATACCCGACTCCTTCCATCCATTACAAGTCCTAGCTTGTTCACCGCCCAACTCACTACACTGTCTACTTTACATGTTGTAGCATGTTTTCCGCACATCTTGATACCATCCCTTACAATCTCTCAATCCTTTACACATCCCAACTTTCAACCCTTTCTTACAATTTTCCTCCATCCCTCCGCTACATGTTCTTACCCGTTCATTACAGTCCACTACTTATTCTCTAATCATCTCTGTACTATTTCTCAAAACTAGTTGTTTCTGTCATTTTAGTAAGTAAGTAAGTAGATCATCGTTATTAACAACAACAACAACAACAACAACAACAGTAACATTACTAATTCACAGTAAGTTACTACTGAGCATTTGGTAGTTATCCATTTTCAAATAAGGTCAATATAAATCATTCTAAGACATCTTCGTACAATTAAAGATACTTGCCTGTGCACTAAGTCATTACTTACAGTAGCATCTTAAGGCATTGTTTTCGTAACTCAGTTTTATTAAACATACACCTTCACTAGTCAAAGGAAAACTTTTCAAGTCATTGTATTCAATATTTCCGTTAAACTTACTACATCATGTCATTATTCTGTTTCATAATTAAGTACTTGTTTCAGTCCTCCAATGTAATAAGCAAATTATTCTATTAAGGATAAAGAAATCTTATTTAGAAGAGACATTAAGTTTATTACAACATTTAACGCATACAAGTGTTTTAGTAGTTATACAGGTATTCAAGAAATCATAAGTGTTCTTAGTAGTTTTACAAGTGTTCAAGAAAATCATATACAGTTATTCTTAGTAGTTATACAGGTATTCATAAGTGTTCAAGAAAATCATATACAAGTGTTCTTAGTAGTTATACAAGTGTTCAAGAAATCATAAACACTATAGTCTTATATAGAAATAAACATTTGAATTTATAAAAGAATTATAAGTAAAACATGTATTTGATTTCACACAATGAAACTCCCTATCCAGCAAGTTAAAAAATCCATCACATGCACAGCATCCCCCTTCCCCTTCTCCAAAATAAATTAGTTTTTGTCCCTTAAATTCCTTTAAAACATAGAAAGCATCGCTATAAACATTATCATCACAAATCAATTCAGGCCAGGACATTAGAAGTACTTCTCTGTCATTACAATAAGTCCTAACTGCTTCTACAGCATCCATTTGTTCAACCTCCATCCACTTACTCTCACCCATATTCGAGTAATTATCTGTAGCTCGTACCACATTAGTATGTCTTATCCTAATAAGATTTTCAATAAAGGCCATACCAGAGAAAACACCAAGTACAGGATCCTGTCCTATAAATCTCATCACTGCCTCTATTTCTATCTTTTGGGGGGTATGATATCCTATTTCTGGTCTCATCTTTATTAAATTTAACGGAAAAGATGGAAAGCTCTCCTCCATATGATCAATTAAACTCCAATGTTCATCTTCTTCTGTTTTAGGGTGAATAATACTAAGCTCTTTCACAGTCTTACTATTTACCTGCTGTTGCAGTTCATCCTGGCTCATTATAGTATACACTTCTCGTTCTTCAGAACTCAACTTATTAATAAACCAGTTTGCAGCATTTGGAGAACCAATTTCATCCACAAATTTTCTTATAAAAAATTTATCCTTTAAGTTACATCCTATAGGCACTTCTTCAAATTCTGGAAATATGTATTTAAAACGGGGTTTAGGTCTAAAAGTGCAAATTATTTTATCGCCTTTAAATAACAAAGAAATTTTCTTCATCTCGGCCTTACTAGGAGTTTTCGTCAGCAACAACACTTGACAATTCTCATGTTTCTTGAGTACATCTGTAACACTCTCTTTTAAGCTAAATAAGACTATGTCGCATTTTATCATTGGAAGTTCTTCTTTCAACTTTATAAAATCATGACCGATCAGTATCATTAAAACATTTTCACTTTTGCTAATAAACTTTGCTAGAGCTGGAACAATGTTCTCATGCGTACATTTATCAGTATGTGTCATCACTTTATAAGTCCGTTTTTCAGCCAGGGGCATATTCTTCCACAAAACAGTCGAAGCTGGACTTTGCCATATAGTTTCTGACACAAGATCAGGCATGCTTCCAAACCCTGGTAGACTCTTCACATCCATCACATGGGGTAGATCTTTAAACAAAGAAAAATACAATATTTAACACAGGAACTATTAAATAATCATAATATTTCAAAACTAAAAGATATTCAATAATAAGCAAAATTATATCACAACAAATATAACGAGTACTCTAAGTACATCATACAATAATCACTTACTGTATACAGCAGCCATCGATCCGAGTATGTCTTCTCACTGCTGGACCGAGATGGGGAGTTTATGTCAAGATATATCCCGACCTAGCTTATCACATCGGAGATTGTTACGCTCCGCCCCTCTCTCTTAGCTGTAGTTTCCAAATTAGTTATATGTGTTATTTTAGATCTACTAGTTTTAACTATGACATTCTCTTCCGTTTATTAGATCCACCCTCTACTTCTTTCTTCTCTCTCCCAGTCCCCGTAACATCTTCTCCAAGAGGTATACGAACCATTAATAATTCTTTTTTATTATTCTTTAAAACATAAGCTAAATGGGCTAGTCCTGGAAAATAGTGTGTCTCCCATTCTTCTTGTTCTTCTTTACTCCATCCTATTCCGTCATTAAACCCAATACCATATGGAATAATTATACGCTGGATTAAATTATTATTTCTTGCCTGACAACAAATTTGTCTTATTGCAGATTTAAAACTCCAACGTTTAATAATATCTTTCTGTAATCCTAGATCTTCATTAGAGCTACTGTATTGAAGTCCTATAATATGAGGTTTTATTTCTGGTTCTGGAGATAAAGCAAGTACTATACCACCAGGAGTTATATTATTCTGTACCACTTCACACTCGGAAACTTTACTGTAAGGATATTTTTCCCATAACAGTTGTGCAAATCCACCAGATAAATTATGAGAATCGTAGACAAGACAGTCTCCAGGTTTTAGAATTTCATCACTAGTAAAATCAGCATCTATAATACACTTATTCAAACGCTTAAGCTTCACTTGCATGTACATAGAACAATCCATCTTGAAGTAAGACAGAAAAAGTTTCGTACCTCTTCCTATATACTCAGAAAAGTAGAGTTGACATTTAGACATTAAAAAGGGAGAAAATAAACACACGAGTTTCTATTTTGTTATTTAATGTGTAAAAAATGTACAATGTATTTAATTTGTAAAAATGTACAAAGTATAAATTATTTACAGACATTATTATTCCCAATCCATCTTCTCTTCTAAATTTGTAAAACTACTACTAACACACATTGTAACATTAGTATCAACAGACGTAGTAACATTAACAGGTGTTGAATTAATTGTATCAGACAACTTAGTGTTGATAGAAGGTGAACTAGCATCAGCGGTAGCAGGCGTAGCATCATCTTCAGGTGTCCTAGCAGCATCAGTAGCATTAGTTGTGGATCCATTTTGAAGAACAGCAATGTATGGAATCTTATTTTCAAAGATGCCGTGGGTGGATGACTGAGGAGGAACGATGTTTTCAGGACGTACTATGAAGAGTACAATACCTCGTTTTCGTAGTTTTTGTCCTATTTTCTCAAGTATAGGCAAATATTTACTTTCCCATACTGCGCAGTTGTCCAAATAACTTGACATGCCAAACCCATATGGAATAATAATTCTCTTAACACATCTTTTAAGAATGAAAACAAGGGCTTCCTTCAGAGCATTTTCAAACCAGCGCCATCTCTGATATTCTGTATCTTTTTCAAGTCCATCGTAAAAATGTTCATCTAAACTTCGTACTTCACACGGAGGATTTTCATATGCTGGTAAAGTTGCAGGTCTACTAGCAAACTGAGTCACTAAACCAATAATAAGGGGTAGATGGGGATCTTCATCCATCCTGTTGTTAAATTCAGGTGGTTCTCCAATATGTATACTGCCAGGGTTACTGCGATAAGATACAACAGCCCTGTTTTTGTAAGGAAAGTTTTCACGATGTAATCTCGCATATGGGTAACGATCCCACAATCCTTGCACAATTTTACACATTTGTACACTCGTAGCATCAAGATCGTACAATAAACAGTCGTGATTATTGTAGACGGACAGGGAGGCAAAGTCTCCAATAATAGTCTTGATCTCCATAGCCTTGAATATCCAAGCTTGAAGTAGATTCTGACATCCAAGAAGAGGAGGACACCGTAAGAGATCACTCCGGGGGAAGCATATATACATCTTTAGGCTGCGCGTAGAAACACTGCGCACACAAAAAGGTTGCCAAGTGTTACTTGCTCTTCCTCTGCATAATCTCCTCGTTAAACAGTAATTTAACTTCCACTCCGTAGGGTTTTAACTGTTTATACATATCTTCAATAACAGGAAGATAAGTATTTTCCCAAACTTTATCTCTTCGAACACATGTAATCCCAATTCCTGTTGGTATTATAACTCTCATAATTTGAGGAGAGCCCTTGATAAAGTTAAATAAATCTTTCATACCATTCTTGAAGTAGACGAGACGATTAATGGATGTATCTTCGTTTAATCCAGAGAGCATGTTTCTGTCTTTTGAGTTTTCTATAATTCCCTGAGCAATGTTATTACTTTCTATAGGTAATCCAATACCGTATTGTGTGGCTATAGCAACAATATACGGAAGATTTTCTCCTTTAGAGATATGAATTGTTCCTGGTACTGGACGATCTTCAGGGATACATCTCTTAAGACTGTACAAGGGTCGGCGAACATTATAAGCATCAGCATGAGAATATTTCTTGGCTAAGTCTAGGGCCATTCCTCTGGGAACACAGGATATACAGTTCACTCCGTACACAATACAGGTTTCATTATTACAAAATGAATCGTCGGTTAAATAACCCTGACAAGTTGTCAGAACAGTATCCATGGTGAATTTTCTTCCTCGTAAGGTAGTAGATACGATCCAGATAGTCGTAATAATATCCCTAATGTGAGGTCCGCGCTCTTATATTGGGGGAAATGTAAAAGTTACCACTTATTTGAATATATTAATAAGGATTTTTGTTACCTTAGAGTGATATTATATATTACATTATAACTAATAGTATATTTCATTTTAGGATATAGATGCTTTAAGCATATATTTTAATTAGATTAAATAAGAATTTACTACTAAATTATATATATATATATATCTATCATTATGTACGGCAGCTACGAATAATGACGTAACAGTATACTTTTAGCGAGATTGCCAAAGTGATGTATTTTTCTAATAAGTCTAATAAATAATGAAAGTAGTTTACTAAGTATTTATATAAGAGCTTTATTTAATTATGAAACTTTAAGGATTTTTAAATAGAGAAGTATTTAGAGGAGATTACTGTCTATTATAAATGAGGAAACTGTTAAATATGTAGCGATGTACGATACTTATTTTAGGGATATATATACTTGCTTATCCTACTCTAATAGTTAGTGCTGCCCTCACACGATGGATCCTTTGTGTGCCAGGAAGTTTTACAGTATAGAAAGCCTTAAATGTGCAGGAGTTAGACTACAAACATTTGTGGATTGGCCCATTAAGTGGTTAAACCCTATTGACTTAGTTGAAGATGGGTTCTATTACCTTCGCAATAGTGATTACTGTTTGTGTGCATTTTGTTATTGTATAGTAGGTGCATGGATTGTTGGTGATACCCCCAGAAGACGTCATAAGATCATTAATCAAGACTGTGCCTTTATTAGAGGCAAGAGGAGTGACAATGTTTCTTTAGAGGTGTCTGAGATAGCTTTCAAATATGGACTGGAATTTGTTTCCCATAAAATAGAACTGGGAAATAAGAAAATAAGTGATAGTAGTAAGTATATATTCTTATGATGTATTCTTATACCAGTCTTATATACTCTGTACAAAACTTGATTGCTTAAATAGATACATCTTATTCTTCTAAAGAATAATTTACGTAACTACGTTATATTTTTTTTAGGTGGTGCTCCTCCTAAGGAAGATCTGGGATTGATCAAATTTAGGAAATCGCTGAATCCAGGATTGGTAACTTATAAATCTCGCCTAGAGACATTTGATATGACATGGCCTGGAAGCGTCAAGCAAACTTCTCATGAGCTGGCAGAAGCTGGTTTTTTTTACTGTGGTATGAAGTGTTTTAACTATTTTAACTTAATAGAGTTATAAGTAAAGAAATAATGAATATTAGTTAAAAGATAGTAACGAGATAATGCTGGATTGTTTTATGGTTTTCAGGTATAAGTGACCACGTCTGCTGCTATCACTGCGCCTGTGGAATACGAAATTGGAGACCAGAAGATGATCCTTGGACGTTACATGCGAGATGTAGTCCAGAATGTGCTTACATTATTCTTGCAAGGGGCAAGGAATTTGTTAAGAATGCTAGATTGACAATACCATTACCTATAAAACCTATAGACAATGATTTAATTAATATCTTAATGGAGGGTATGGATAAGTTCAAACATCTGATTCATAAAAAAATAATACCTGTGGAGAGTATAAGATATGCTTTAAGTGAGTACCTTAAGGAATCCAGAGATTTGTTACCTTTTATTATACAAAGTAGATGTCTAGAAATCGTGTTGAGGTATATGCAAGAGGGTACAGATATTTATTTACGGGTACGGGACTTAATTTATGAAGCAGTTGATGATAAAGAGGAACAAGAAGCTACGCTTGAAGATCTGGGATTGAAAACTTTACCGGAGACTTGTACTAACACTGTTGAAAACAAGGACTGTATAGAACAATCTTGGGAAGAAGATATTTTATGCAGAGTTTGTATGGATAAAAATATAAATATTGTAATACTACCATGTAAACATATGGTGACATGCAGTGGTTGTCTTTTAGCTCTGAAATGCTGTCCAATTTGTAGAGGAAATATTTTATATATAATAAATCCAATTGCTTCTTGAACACTTGTATATGATTGCTTCTTGAACACTTATGAACACCTGTATAACTACTAAGAATAACTGTATATGATTTTCTTGAACACTTGTATAACTACTAAGAACACTTATGATTTCTTGAATACCTGTATAACTACTAAAACACTTGTATGCGTTAAATGTTGTAATAAACTTAATGTCTCTTCTAAATAAGATTTCTTTATCCTTAATAGAATAATTTGCTTATTACATTGGAGGACTGAAACAAGTACTTAATTATGAAACCGAATAATGACATGATGTAGTAAGTTTAACGGAAATATTGAATACAATGACTTGAAAAGTTTTCCTTTGACTAATGAAGGTGTATGTTTAATAAAACTGAGTTACGAAAACAATGCCTTAAGATGCTACTGTAAGTAATGACTTAGTGCACGGGCAAGTATCTTTAATTGTACGAAGATGTCTTAGAATGATTTATATTGACCTTATTTGAAAATGGATAACTACCAAATGCTCAGTAGTAACTTACTGTGAATTAGTAATGTTACTGTTGTTGTTGTTGTTGTCGTTGTTAATAACGATGATCTACTTACTTACTTACTTACTAAAATGACAGAACCAACTAGTTTTGAGAATTAGTACAGAGATGATTAGAGAATAAGTAGTGGACTGTAATGAACGGGTAAGAACATGTAGCGGAGGGATGGAGGAAAATTGTAAGAAAGGGTTGAAAGTTGGGATGTGTAAAGGATTGAGAGATTGTAAGGGATGGTATCAAGATGTGCGGAAAACATGCTACAACATGTAAAGTAGACAGTGTAGTGAGTTGGGCGGTGAACAAGCTAGGACTTGTAATGGATGGAAGGAGTCGGGTATATTTACATATGACTCATGTTTAAATAAGATATGGGACACAGTAATACACGCTACAACATGTAAAGTAGACAGCGTAGTAAGATGCGAGGCGAACATGCTGAGACATGTAAAGGAATGAGAGAGAGAGATTGTAAGGGTTGGTACCAAGATGAGCGGAAAACATGCTATAACATGTAGAGTAGAAATAGCGTAGTGAGTTGGGCGGTGAACAAGCTAGGACTTGTATTGGATGGAAAGAGTCGGGTTATATTTACATATGACTCATGTTTAAATAAGATAGAGGAGACGGTAATAGTTGTTTAAGTCTTGTATAAAATTGGAAAGAAGTAGAGAATATGTAAGACTGAGTACAGATCTGAACTTACAGAGAATATGCTATGAACGGGGAAAGAACGCAAATTAACAGCTACATTTAAATTTACGAGACTTGGATGAGATGGAGGAAGGTGGGGGGGGGGTGAAAGATAATTAAACAGGTTGGGGTTATGTGTATACTCGGATAAGAGATACGCTGGAGACGGACTTGATCGAATATATTTATGTCTGATGATCTAAGGCTAATGTCCAGATTAATTTTACTACGTTAGAAAATAAGGTGATCTTAAATCTCAGGGTGATTTAGTTGGAAAATAAAGAACTTGCACAAATGAACTAAGCTGGGGCACAAGAGTTGTAACTTGATAACTGAACTGGTTTTTATTTACTATGTCTGAAAATGTAGTTGGGTGTTTAAATCTCAGGGGGATTTGGATTGATAGTAATGAATTTACAGGAGTGAACTTGGACAGAGGACAAGAGCTAGAGTTTTATAATTGTTTACTTCATATTTACTATGTCTGAAATACAGAGGGTAAAAATTTCAGGGAAATTGATGGTTTATTTACAAAGATATGAAAGAGAACTAAGGCGGGGACGAGAGCTGGAGCTCGATAACTGACTTGATTTTATTTACTAACTTTGAAGTATGTCTGCTTTTAATTTTAGGGAAATTGATGGGTTATTATTTACAAAGATACGAAAGAGAATTAAGGCGGGGACGAGAGCTGGAGCTCGATAACTGACTTGATTTTATTTACGGTGTCTGAAATACAGAGGGTAACAATTTAAGGGAAATTGATGGTTTATTTACAAAGACTCGAGGGTGGAAGAGGGTGGGGGGCGAGAGCTGGAGCTCAGTAACTGACTTGATCTTATTTACTAACTTTGAAGTATGCCTGCTTTTAATTTTAGGGAAATTGATGGGTTATTTACAAAGATACGAAAGAGAATTAAGGCGGGGACGAGAGCTGGAGCTCGATAACTGACTTGATTTTATTTACGTGTCTGAAATACAGAGGGTAACAATTTAAGGGAAATTGATCTGTTACTAACGAAGATACGAGAGAGAGCTAAGGCGGAGGACAAGAGCTGGAGCTTGGTAACTGTTTTGATCTTATTTACGGTGTCTGAAATACAGAGGCTAAAAATCTCAGGGAATTTGGACTGTTACTAATGATTTTGTACAAATGAACTAAGCTGGGGACAAGAGCTAGAGTTTGATAATTGTTTGCATTTACTAAACTATGTCTGAAATACAGAGGGTAGAAATTTCAGGGAAATTGGACTGATACTAACGAAGATACGAGAGAGAGCTAAGGCGGAGGACAAGAGCTGGAGCTTGGTAACTAAATTACTGTATTGAACTACATTTGAAATATGATTATTTTTAAATTTTAGAGGGATTGGAATGATAGTATTCTTTATACGACAGGGGACTAAGGTGGGGAACGTGAGCTAGAACTTGCTTACTAACATGATTTATTTGTGTAAAACTGACTTGCTTAATGAAAAGGAGCAAACATACTGACTTGCTTAATGAAAAGGAGCAAACATACGATGTTGGAAATAGTTGAACTGAATGAAAGG
Source organism: Procambarus clarkii (assembly GCF_040958095.1). Taxonomy (NCBI): domain Eukaryota; kingdom Metazoa; phylum Arthropoda; class Malacostraca; order Decapoda; family Cambaridae; genus Procambarus; species Procambarus clarkii. Next base: position 5,099,878 of record NC_091219.1, read on the forward strand.
GGAGAGAGAGAGAGGAGGGACGGTCCAGATATTATGAAGATAAGATAAGATTAAGAGCCGACTGGCTGGCTGGGCGCAAAGTAAATAAAGGTGACGCGACAGATTGCGAGGTAAGGGGGGAGGGAGGGGGGTGTGAGGTACGAGACTTGAAAACCATGACTTACACAGTGATTTTCTAAATTTATATGAATAACTAAGGCTTACATAGACGATTTTGTAAGTTGAAAACATGTAAAATATGTCCGTAGAGTTCTCCTGGAAGCCCTAAAGTGCTACACACGTTATTTGAATTTCTCCCATAAGGCCTTAACAAACTTCTAAGTCTCGGAAATTATTTTTCTCATAAGAAATCCTTACTTCTAAAATCTGCGACTGACAAAATTTACCTGAAAACCCCCAAGCGCTACACACGATTTTCTAAATTTACCTGAAACCCTTGGGGCGCACAGGGGATATTTGACCTGAAACCCTTGGGGCGCACAGGGGATATTCTAAATTTACCTGAAACCCTTGGGGCGCACAGGGGATATTTGACCTGAAAAAAAATATCGTCTGTGTGGAGCCATCCCCCCTACTACTGACCAAGGCTCTCACAAGGTGTGTGTGTGTGTGTGAGACAAGACCAAGGCCCTTAAAAGGTGTGTGAGACAAGACCAAGGCTCTCACAAGGTGTGTATGTGTGAGACAAGACCAAGGCTCTCACAAGGTGTGTGTGTGTGAGACAAGACCAAGGCTCTCACAAGGTGTGTGTGTGAGACAAGACCAAGGCTCTCACAAGGTGTGTGTGTGTGTGAGACGAAGACCAAGGCTCTCACAAGGTGTGTGTGTGTGAGACAAGACCAAGGCTCTCACAAGGTGTGTGTGTGTGAGACAAGACCAAGGCTCTCACAAGGTGTGTGTGTGTGTGAGACAAGACCAAGGCTCTCACAAGGTGTGTGTGTGTGTGAGACAAGACCAAGGCTCTCACAAGGTGTGTGTGTGTGTGAGACTAGACCAAGGCTCTCACAAGGTGTGTGTGTGTGTGTGAGACAAGACCAAGGCTCTCACAAGGTGTGTATGTGTGAGACAAGACCAAGGCTCTCACAAGGGGTGTGTTTGTGAGACAAGACCAAGGCTCTCACAAGGTGTGTGTGTGTGTGAGACAAGACCAAGGCTCTCACAAGGTGTGTGTGTGTGTGAGACAAGACCAAGGCTCTCACAAGGTGTGTGTGTGTGTGAGACAAGACCAAGGCTCTCACAAGGTGTGTGTGTGTGAGACAAGACCAAGGCTCTCACAAGGTGTGTGTGTGCGTGAGACAAGACCAAGGCTCTCACAAGGTGTGTGTGTGTGTGAGACAAGACCAAGGCTCTCACAAGGTGTGTGTGTATGAGACAAGACCAAGGCTCTCGCAAGGTGTGTGTGTGTGTGAGACAAGACCAAGGCTCTCACAAGGTGTGTGTGTGTGTGAGACAAGACCAAGGCTCTCATAAGGTATGTGAGACATTGCCTGTTCAACATACAATTAATGAGAACATGTCTCTCTTCGGACTTCCAATACAATGTCTCCCTTCTGGTGACTGGTAGCGTGTCAGAGGTGGAGACCCGAGGCCAGTTTGTTATTATTTGATGTTATGAACATGAGTGGTCGTGGCCTCGGCTGCCTTCACGTGAGTGGACGTGGCCTCGGCTGCCTTCACGTGAGTGGACGTGGCCTCGGCTGCCTTCACGTGAGTGGTCGTGGCCTCGGCTGCCTTCACGTGAGTGGTCGTGGCCTCGGCTGCCTTCACGTGAGTGGTCGTGGCCTCGGCTGCCTTCACGTGAGTGGTCGTGGCCTCGGCTGCCTTCACGTGAGTGGTCGTGGCCTCGGCTGCCTTCACGTGAGTGGTCGTGGCCTCGGCTGCCTTCACGTGAGTGGTCGTGGCCTCGGCTGCCTTCACGTGAGTGGTCGTGGCCTCGGCTGCCTTCACGTGAGTGGTCGTGGCCTCGGCTGCCTTCACGTGAGTGGACGTGGCCTCGGCTGCCTTCACGTGAGTGGTCGTGGCCTCGGCTGCCTTCACGTGAGTGGTCGTGGCCTCGGCTGCCTTCACGTGAGTGGTCGTGGTTTCGGCTGCCTTCACGTGTGTGGACGTGGCCTCGGCTGCCTTCACGAGAGTGGTCGTGGCCTCGGCTGCCTTCACGTGAGTGGTCGTGGCCTTGGCTGCCTTCACGTGAGTGGTCGGGGCTTCGGCTGCCTTCACGTGAGTGGTCGTGGCCTCGGCTGCCTTCACGTGAGTGGTCGTGGCCTCGGCTGCCTTCACGTGAGTGGTCGTGGCCTCGGCTGCCTTCACGTGAGTGGACGTGGCCTCGGCTGCCTTCACGTGAGTGGTCGTGGCCTCGGTTGCCTTCACGTGAGTGGTCGTAGCCTCGGCTGCCTTCACGTGTTAACAAGATAAAGACTAATTAGATTCACGACTAGTTAAGGACATACTGTGAGGAGGAGGAAGAAGGCTCAGAAGTTGATGTACCTCTTCCTGGACGAGGTGGGGATGCCCCAGGAAATGCTAGGAGCTTGAGAGTATAAACTGAGCAAGAGAAGGCGGTGTGGACTAGTCAGCATCCTGCAAGACGGTGACGTCACACCCAGAAGACGCCGACTGGCAGCCACTCTTCCCTTCACTTCTGAGCACGAGAAGGGGCGGACATCCTGTCTGTGCTCCCGTTCTTACCTGGGCTTGCTTCCACTTTGACACTTGTGAGAAGGCCTCGAACTAAGAATAGTTTAGGCCGAGACTCCCAGCATGAATGGGGTCCAGGAGCTGGCCTCGTATGTAGACGGATTCGCCGTGATGGTGAGAAGGATGTGCTGAGAATGTGTCACATCGCGGCGACCGGAAACTTGACCCACTGAGCGGTCGGGTTTCGTAACAAGGAAGGCGTTTTATAACCCAGGATGATCTCCGACGTCTCTAACTTTGTCACCACACCCCAACTGCCTCCGACTAGAAGTATGTAAACAAATCGCGGAGAACTCGCAGTCAGTGCAGTGTTGTCAAGCAATTTATACAATTGAAAGGTTCGTTATATTGGAGGGTCTCCTTGATCCTATGGTGTGTGTCTGGGTTTGATAGATTTTTACCTCACGAAGATGTCATTTAAGGATTTACCTCCACACCAAGCTACCATGGATATTTCTTGTGGGAATTTCTTCCATGATGGATGATTTCCGTGTAGACATCTTAGATATCCCCAGAGGTTAATGAGTTATCTCCGGAGCTGCCCTGCAGTTCCTGGAAAATAGAGGGATGGGACGATTAGCCCCTCCTTAGTTTGCTGTTATTCCCTGTCTTGTAGAACTGAACATCTGGTTCGTTGTGCAAACTTTCTATATGTATCTTGTAGGATTTTATTGGGTATCCACTGTGTCTGAAAAAATCCCCTAGACACTAAAGAATACCCTCTAGTCTCTCGCCATCACTGACTATTTTTTCAGTCGGAGTCCCAGGGAGTAGGAAGGTGTCTCACAGCAGAGACGACACAATTTTTCTTAACTTTCCATCGAAAGTTACGGCTCTGTACAGCCTCCCAAAAATCCATAAAGACAGGGTAGAACAGGCTCATGGCCAGACTGACCAGTGTTGAGGGGCTGCCAAGCACCAACAAAACCTGTTAATCTCATCTATACCGAGCTACTCACACAGCTATTAAACCTTCTCCCGGAACGACTAAAGGATACTACTGACTTCCTTGAATGCTTGCGGAACTATAGCGACCTTTTGCCTCAAGAAATATGTGTATTTTCGCTTGATGCCCTATCCTTGTACCCAAGTATTCCGCAACGAGAAACAGCATGGCAAGTGGCGACATTTTTTGACATGGCCACAAGATCCTGCACGAACTTAAGGAGGCAGGTCTCTGGAAGCCCCGATCATAGAGCTCTTACAAGAGGCAATACTAGATTTCATAAGAGACACCATCAGGACTTTCCACGGGAAGACCTACAGACAAATTAAAGGGATGGTGACTGGGGCATCTAGCAGCGTAGCCAACGCGGAAATATTTGTACACACTCAACATTTGAAGCGGCCAGGCAAGAGTACAGACCAGCGGCGGATCTACCGGCGCTACATAGATGAGTTTTGGAGTAATGATGGGAGGCGAACACGATCTCACAGCTTTCGTCTCCTGGACAAATGGAGTCCAACTTAAGCTCCGTTTCACGCTAGAAATTAGTGAAACAGCACTGAACGTTTTGGACACGTTTATTTCGACAAACCCAGGATGATTCAAACAAGAATCTTTTACAAACCAACGAACACTCACTCACATCTCCACTACTCGTCATGCCAGCCACTGTCATTAACAAGGTCCTGCCCTACTCCCTGGGAACCTCACTAAAACAAATAGCGATGGGGAGAGACTGGGGGGGGGGGGGGTCCTCAAGCGTCTCTGGGATTTTTTCAGACACAGAGAATACTCTGGTAAAATCCTACAAGATGCAGTTATAAAGTTAGCACAAAGAACCAGATCTTCATTGGTTACAACACAGGGAACAACAGCCAACTAAGGAGAGGCTAATCCTCTCATCCCTCTATTTTCCAAGAATTGCAGGGCAGCTCCAGAGATAACTCATTAACTCTGGGGATATCTAAGGAGGCCACACGGAAATCATCAAGCATGGAAGAAATTCCCACAAGAAATATACGTAGTGCCTGACAGCTGAGTGGACAGCTCTTAGGATTCTTAGTCCTAAGGTTCCGGGTTCGATCCCAGGTGGAGGCAGAAACAAATGTGCAAAAAGTATCTTCACCCTGATGTTCCTGTTCACCTAGCAGTAAATAGGTACCTGGGAGTTAGACAGCTGCTTCCTGGGGGTGTGTAACAAAAAGAAGGCCTGACCGAGGACCGGGCCGCGGGGATACTAAGCCCCGGAATCATCTGAGGACAACCTCAAGATGGTAGCTTAGAAACGAGGTAAATCCTTAAACGACATCTTGGTAAAAGCAAAATTTCCCTGTAAACCCCCACACTGTAGGGTCAAGGAGGCCCTCCAATGTGACGAAAAATCACTGTAAAATATTGAATAGTAGTTTTCATGATTTATAATTATACTGTAAATCACTTTCACAAATGAGCCCTTCAAATGTAGTTTGTAATCATGTTGTCGTTATACTGTCCTTGGTAGCGGTGTTCAAAGTTCTCAGCATAACCTGGTGAAAACGCTCGCCTTGCTCCTCCGAGTAAAGGACATCCTACAGCCATAGTTCTTCACCAGTCTCAATTAGCTCCCCATTGTTTTTGGCTTTGTGATTGCCCAGGAAGCCCTGAACTACTGTGACAACGCTGTTCCAAACCGCTTTCTTCTTCCTAGTAAGCTTCTTGAGAAATTCCTTGCACTCAAGGATCTTCTTTATCTGTGGGCTGGCAAAGACACCGGCTTTGACCTTTGCCAAAGACAGCTTAAGGCAGAAGTCCTGAAGGTACTTGAACGCTGCTGACTTCTTATCTAGAGCTGTAACATATTGTTTTATAAGGTCCAGTTTGTTGTGCAGTGGTGCCGTCAGCACCTTCCAGGGGTCCACCAATGGTTATTACTTGACGTTGTTCCTCCTGACAGAGAACTCTTGTCTGCTGTGGCCAGTCCCACCTATGGTAGTACGTCCTGATGCCCCTGCTGTCACAGAGGTAAGCAAGGAATAGAAATAGCAAGGTGATTGATAGCAAAGAAACTTTGTATAACCACCTTGAAGACCCATCAGGAACACCTGCATTATGAAGTCTCTGCTGACATCCCATCCGTACTCATCTTCAGGGCGTCCAGCAAGATCTTGGTGGAAATAAATCCCCTGTATAAGTGGTTTAGTTCTGGGGAATAACAGCCCCTGTAAGGCAGTTTCGCACAGGAGGTCGCCTTCACCGCACCAACGGGGAGGGGAGGCAGGTTTCAGGGTCTGTTTCCCATTTTGTTGACCAACACGAGGATTGGGTGAAGGGCAGATTTGGTTTGCTTCGACCAATGTTCTGTGAACTATTACATCTCAGCCCGTTTCACAACTGAGGAATAGGAGGCTGAGATGGGTGCTGCAGCAACTATACCATTTAGTAATCTCTGATGTACATAGCTTTATATCAGACTCGCTGCCAGCGCAATTGCTAGCAGGCTGCACACTTTTTGTACTTTGGAAAACTTAAGATTCTGAGCACACATCAGCTTAAATCTTTGCAGTTTTGTGAGGAAGAGCACATCAGTATTCCAAGACCCTGAGAATATATTGTCTGGAAGGAAATGTTACAGACCTCTCGGGTCGCAACGGGGTTCTTTCTCTGATGTTAGTAGAGTTTGGGTATCCGGCCCCAAGCTAGTAGTGGCTTTCAAGGGGTGTGCTCCGTAACGCAAGTAAATTAAAGGGGAAGGGAGACAAAAGGCAAAAACTTAATATATATAATTATCACCGTCACCATACATAATATATATCTTATCACACGGGGGAGGTATAAACACTATTATATACAATCTGGTCTTCCTCTGAAGACGCGGAGTGTTCCACGGTGCTCAACGATGCTAAGCTCTTGGTCCTCTTGTGGCCTCACGATGAATCCTTCGATTCTCTTGAGTCTACCCTGGCCACAGGCCAGCCAAATCACAGTTCCACTGGGGGCACCGTCGTGGAGGCCGTCAACCACAAATCCAGCCTGTAGCTGGCAGGTTCCAATCAGCAACGCTGCGTAGGCCACTCCACGACCGATACTAGGGTTGCGAGCCCTAGTCAGGAGCCTCGTGTGATCCCACAGATCACTCTCCTCACCACAACGCCCCAGTGGTTAAGCGTCTCCACCAGTCAGCCCCGGGCACGACAATCCCTGGATCTGCCACCTCACAGGCAGGCTAACACAACAGTGTTCATCCGGGGGGTGACTCACAGTTTCAGCGGCAAATGCGTGGAGGTTACTTGGCTGCCTTGGGTAGACTGGCCCAACTTCCATTACAGCAGTCCCAGGCCGACTCTGTAATCAGACACGTCATCAGTACCGGTTACACTCTAGGGCACCTCACTTACAGGCTTAGACACAAACGCCCACCTATCCACTCCATAGATGGCGTTGCTGTCTAAGCGTCACCTCACCAGAGGTCAGCAGCGGCTGTGTTATGAGCTGATCAGGACGGGAAACCAGCCCTTGTGGCCGGTATTTCCTGTCCTCACTAGATGGCGCCGTCCATTTGGAGGGGGTTTCGGGAGCTGACCCACAGATGGCGCGGTCGTCACTGCTCCGTGTTCGGACGCTGGGCTCGAGTTCGTAACAGGAAACAATACCGATTTCGTCTAAAACTGATGGACAACAACGTTGTTGATTAGCTTCTGTCCAGCTGACTAGTATTCTGTGCAACCCAGTATGCATGTGACCCCAAACTGTCGTAATGCAATCATCGCCCATGACTGATTACTATATTTTTTGGGGTGAGAGCCATATCACTCGCCAGGTCACTTACAGTCCTATCCTGAAGTTCAAGGTGATACTCTGCGGGTATTGCCACAAGGGGGCACCTTAGAACGTGTACTGAGCCTGACTGGGAAAAGTAGACCAAACCACTCAAGTAGGTGTTAGGTATCTCTGATTCCATCTGGAGATGGAATTTATGACCTCCAATGGAGGTCTTAAAGTGATTCCTCCAGATGGAATTCATTTTAAAATTCATTTTCCCCCGTTGAAGGTAAGTGAATTTCTCCAGGCCTAGGAGTGTCTCAATCATTAGGTAGGACAGTGAATTGCTCCTCAATACGTAGAAACATCATAGGAAAGTCCAAGAGAAAGAGGCAATGGAGGCAGCCTTCAGACGAGGAGGGACAGTGGACTGAGGTGCAACAGTCACTGAAGACAACTGCTGTCGAGGCTTCACCACGTGCTTCTATTAGTAAGACACCAGACCTACTAGACCTAGAGGACACCACCAGTGTCACACCAGCCAGCATGTGACACCACCAGTGTCACACCAGCCAGCATGTGACACCACCAGTGTCACACCAGCCAGCATGTGACACCACCAGTGTCACACCAGCCAGCATGTGACACCACCAGTGTCACACCAGCCAGCATGTGACACCACCAGTCTCACACCAGCCAGCATGTGACACCACCAGGCAGCATGTGACACCAGCCAGCATGTGACACCACCAGGCAGCATGTGACACCACCAGCCAGCATGTGACACCACCAGTCTCACACCAGCCAGCATGTGACACCAGCCAGCCTGTGACACCACTAGCCAGCATGTGACACCACCAGTCACACACCAGCCAGCATGTGACAGCACCAGTCTCACACCAGCCAGCATGTGACACCACCAGTCACACCAGCCAGCCTGTGACACCACTAGCCAGCATGTGACACCACCAGTCACACACCAGCCAGCATGTGACAGCACCAGTCTCACACCAGCCAGCATGTGACACCACCAGTCTCACACCAGCCAGCATGTGACACCACCAGTCTCATACCAGCCAGCATGTGACACCACCAGTCTCACACCAGCCAGCATGTGACACCACCAGTCACTCCAGCCAGCATGTGACACCACCAGTCACACACCAGCCAGCATGTCACACCACCAGTGTCACATCAGCCAGCATGTGACACCACCAGTCTCACACCAGCCAGCATGTGACACCACCAGGCAGCATGTGACACCACCAGGCAGCATGTGACACCACCAGGCAGCATGTGACACCACCAGCCAGCATGTGACACCACCAGTCTCACACCAGCCAGCATGTGACACCACCAGTTACACACTAGCCAGCATGTGACACCACCAGCCAACATGTGACACCACCAGTCACACACCAGCCAGCATGTGACACCACCAGTCACACACCAGCCAGCATGTGACACCACCAGTCACACACCAGCCAGCATGTGACACCACCAGTCACACACCAGCCAGCATGTGACACCACCAGTCGCACACCAGCCAGCATGTGACACCACCAGTCGCACACCAGCCAGCATGTGACACCACCATTCACACACCAGCCAGCATGTGACACCAGTCTCACACCAGCCAGCATGTGACACCTTCAGTCTCGCACCAGCCCGCATGTGACACCACCAGTCTCACACCAGCCAGCATGTGACATCACCAGCCAGCATGTGACACCATCAGTCTCACACCAGCCAGCATGTGACACCACCAGTCTCACACCAGCCAGCATGTGACACCACCAGTCTCACACCAGCCAGCATGTGACACCACCAGTCTCACAGCAGCCAGCATGTGACACCACCAGTCTCACACCAGCCAGCATGTGACACCACCAGTCACACACCAGCCAGCATGTGACACTACCAGTGTCACATCAGCCAGCATGTGACACCACCAGTCTCACACCAGCCAGCATGTGACACCACCAGGCAGCATGTGACACCACCAGCCAGCATGTGACACCACCAGTCTCACACCAGCCAGCATGTGACACCACCAGTCACACACTAGCCAGCATGTGACACCACCAGCCAACATGTGACACCACCAGTCACACACCAGCCAGCATGTGACACCACCAGTCATACACCAGCCAGCATGTGACACCACCAGTCACACACCAGCCAGCATGTGACACCACCAGTCGCACACCAGCCAGCATGTGACACCACCAGTCGCACACCAGCCAGCATGTGACACCACCAGTCACACACCAGCCAGCATGTGACACCAGTCTCACACCAGCCAGCATGTGACACCTTCAGTCTCGCACCAGCCAGCATGTGACACCACCAGTCTCACACCAGCCAGCATGTGACCCCACCAGCCAGCATGCGACACCATCAGTCTCACACCAGCCAGCATGTGACACCACCAGTCTCACACCAGCCAGCATGTGACACCACCAGCCAGCATGTGACACCACCAGTCTCATACCACCCAGCATGTGACACCAGTCACACACCAGCCAGCATGTGACACCACCAGTCTCACACCAGCCAGCATGTGACACCACCAGTCTCACACCAGCCAGCATGTGACACCACCAGTCACACACCAGCCAGCATGTGACACAACCAGTCACACACCAGCCAGCATGTGACACCACCAGTCTCACACCAGCCAGCATGTGACACCACCAGTCTCACACCAGCCAGCATGTGACACCACCAGTCTCACACCAGCCAGCATGTGACACCACAAGTCACACACCAGCCAGCATGTGACACCACCAGCCAGCATGTGACACCACCTGTTACGGCCCTCTCGGGTCGCAACTGGGTTCGTACTCTGATGTTATTAGAGGAAGGGTATCCGGCCCCAAGCCAGTAGTGACTTTCAAGGGATGAGATCCGTGATGCAAGTAAAATAAAAGTGGAAGGGAAAGAAAGGCAAAAACTTAAGATTATAATTACCTTCACCAATAAGTAATATATAAAAGTTACACAGGGGGAGGGGTATTAACACTACACAGGGGAAGTATATACACGGTCGTCTTCTCCTGAAGACGCTGGATCCTCTCGGTGCCAAGTCCTCGGTGCTCTCGTGGTCTCTTGACGAATCCTTCGATCAAGCTGAGTCTACCCCAGACACAGGCCAGCCAAAACACAGTTCCACTGGGGCACCGCCGTGGAGGCTGTCAACCACAAGTCCAGCAAACTGCTGGCAGGTTCCGGATCAGCAACGCTGTTCAGGCCACTCCACGAGCGATACTAGGGTAGCGCCCTAGTCAGGAGCCTCGTGTGATACCACAAATCACTCTCCTGTCCTCAATACCCCAGTGGTCAATCGTCTCCAGCAGTCGGTCCCGGGTACGACAATCCTTCTACTGCCACTTCACTGGCAGGGTAACACCACAGTGTTCCTCCGGGAGGCGACTCACAGCTGCTGCAGCAAAGCACAAGGTATGGGGACGGCTGCCTTGGGTAGACTCAGCTTCCATCACAGCAGTCCCAGGTCGACTCTGTAAGCAGACACGTCATCAATAACAGGGACACACTAAAGCACCTCACTTACAGGCTCAGACCCAAACATCCACCTATCCACTCCATAGATGGCGTTGTCGTATGAGCACCACCTCACCAGAGGTCAGCAGCGGCTGTGTTGTGAGCTGAACAGGACTGGAAACCGGCCCTTGTAGCCAGTACACTTCGTCCTCACCAGGTGTCGTCGTCCGTTTGGAGGGGGTTTCGGGAGCTGACCCACAGATGGCGCAGTCGTCACTGCTCCGTGCTCGGACGCTGGATTCGGGTCCGTGACACCACCAGTCACTCACCAGCCAGCATGTGACAACACCAGTCTCACACCAGCCAGCATGTGACACCACCAGTCACACACCAGCCAGCATGTGACACCACCAATCACACACCAGCCAGCATGTGACACCACCAGTCACACACCAGCCAGCATGTGACACCACCAGTCTCACACCAGCCAGCATGTGACACCACCAGTCTCACACCAGCCAGCATGTGACACCACCAGTCTCACACCAGCCAGCATGTGACACCACCAGTCACACACCAGCCAGCATGTGACACCACCAGCCAGCATGTGACACCACCAGTCATACATCAGCCAGCATGTGACACCACCAGTCACACACCAGCCAGCATGTGACACCACCAGTCACACACCAGCCAGCATGTGACACCACCAGCCAGCATGTGACACCACCAGTCACACGAGCCAGCATGTGACACCACCAGTCACACACCAGCCAGCATGTGACACCACCAGTCACACACCAGACAGCATGTGACACCACCAGCCAGCATGTGATACCACCAGTCACACACCAGCCAGCATGTGACACCACCAGCCAGCATGTGACACCACTAGCCAGCATGTGACACTACCAGTCACACACCAGCCAGCATGTGACACTACCAGTCACACACCAGCTAGCATGCGACACCACCAGTCTCACACCAGCCAGCATGTGACACCACCAGTCACACACTAGCCAGCATGTGACACCACCAGCCAGCATGTGACACCACCAGTCTCACACCAGCCAGCATGTGACACCACCAGTCTCACACCAGCCAGCATGTGACACCACCAGTCACACACCAGTCAGCATGTGACACCACCAGTCACACACCAGCCAGCATGTGACACCACCAGCCAGCATGTGACACCACCAGTCTCACAGCAGCCAGCATGTGACACCACCAGTCTCACACCAGCCAGCATGTGACACCACCTGTCACACACCAGCCAGCACTGTGACAATACCAGTGTCACACCAGCCAGCATGTGACACCACCAGTCAGCATGTGACACCACCAGTCTCACACCAGCCAGCATGTGACACCACCAGCCAGCATGTGACACCACCAGTCTCACAGCAGCCAATATGTGACACCACCAGTCTCACACCAGCCAGCATGTGACACCACCAGCCAGCGTGTGACACCACCAGTCTCACAGCAGCCAGCATGTGACACCACCAGTCTCACACCAGCCAGCATGTGACACCACCTGTCACACACCAGCCAGTACTGTGACAATACCAGTGTCACACCAGCCAGCATGTGACACCACCAGTCAGCATGTGACACCACCAGTCTCACACCAGCCATCATGTGACACCACCAGCCAGCAAGTGACACCACCAGTCTCACAGCAGCCAGCATTTGACACACCACCAGTCTCACACCTGCCAGCATGTGATACCACCAGCCAGCATGTGACACCACCAGTCTCACACCAGTCAGCATGTGACACCACCAGTCTCACACCAGCCAGCATATGACACCACCAGTCTCACACCAGCCAGCATGTGACACCACCAGTCACACACCAGCCAGCATGTGACACCACCAGTCTCACACCAGCCAACATGTGACACCACCAGCCAGCATGTGACACCACCAGTCACACACCAGCCAGCATGTGACACCAGTCTCACATCAGCCTGCATGTGACACCACCAGTCACACACCAGCCAGCATGTGACACCACCAGTCACACACCAGCCAGCATGTGACACCACCAGTCACACATCAGCCAGCATGTGACACCACCAGTCACACACCAGCCAGTATGTGACACTACCAGCTTGCATGTCACACCACCAGTGTCACACACCAGCCAGCATGTGACACCACCAGTCACACACCAGCCAGCATGTGACACCACCAGTCTCACACCAGCTAGCATGTGACACCACCAGTCACACACCAGCCAGCATGTGACACCACCAGTCACACACCAGCCAGCATGTGACACCACCAGTCACACACCAGCCAGCATGTGACACCACCAGTCTCACACCAGCCAGGCCAACATGTGACACCACCAGTCTCACACCAGCCAGCATGTGACACCACCAGTCTCACACCAGCCAACATGTGACACCACCAGTCACACCCCAGTCAGCATGTGACACCACCAGCCATTATGTGACACCACCAGTCACACACAAGCCAGACTGTGACACCACCAGTCACACACCAGCCAGCATGTGACACCACCAGTCACACACCAGCCAGCATGTGACACCACCACACACACACCAGCCAGCATGTGACACCACCAGTCACACCAGCCAGCATGTGACACCACCAGTCTCACACCAGCCAGCATATGACACCACCAGTCTCACACCAGCCAGCATGTGACACCACCAGTCTCACACCAGCCAGCATGTGACACCACCAGTCACACACCAGCCAGCATGTGACACCACCAGTCTCACACCAGCCAGCATGTGACACCACCAGACTCACACCAGCCAGCATTTGACACCACCAGTCTCACATCAGCCAGCATGTGACACCACCAGCCAGCATGTGACACCACCAGCCAGCATGTGACACCACCAGTCACACACCAGCCAGCATGTGACACCACCAGTCACACACCAGCCAGCATGTGAAACCACCAGTCACACCAGCCAGCATTTAACACCACTAGTCTCACACCAGCCAGCATGTAACACCACCAGTCACACACCAGTCAGCATGTGACACCACCAGCCATTATGTGACACCACCAGTCACACACCAGCCAGCCTGTGACACCACCAGTCACACACCAGCCAGCCTGTGACACCACCAGTCACACACCAGCCAGCATGTGACACTACCAGTCACACACCAGTCAGCATGTGACACCACCAGTCACACACCAGCCAGCATGTGACACCACCAGTCACACCCCAGCCAGCATGTGACACCACCAATCACACACCAGCCAGCATGTGACACCACCAGTCACACCAGCCAGCATGTGACACCACCAGTCTCACACCAGCCAGCATGTGACACCACCAGTCTCACATCAGCCAGCATATGACACCACCAGTCTCACACCAGCCAGCATGTGACACCACCAATCACACACCAGCCAGCATGTGACACCACCAGTCACACACCAGCCAGCATGTGACACCACCAGTCTCACACCAGCCAGCATGTGACACCACCAGTCTCACACCAGCCAGCATGTGACACCACCAGTCTCACACCAGCCAGCATGTGACACCACCAGTCACACACCAGCCAGCATGTGACACCACCAGTCATACACCAGCCAGCATGTGACACCACCAGTCACACACCAGCCAGCATGTGACACCACCAGTCACACACCAGCCAGCATGTGACACCACCAGCCAGCATGTGACACCACCAGTCACACGAGCCAGCATGTGACACCACCAGTCACACACCAGCCAGCATGTGACACCACCAGTCACACACCAGACAGCATGTGACACCACCAGCCAGCATGTGATACCACCAGTCACACACCAGCCAGCATGTGACACCACCAGCCAGCATGTGACACCACTAGCCAGCATGTGACACCACCAGTCTCACACCAGCCAGCATGTGACACCACCAGTCTCACACCAGCCAGCATGTGACACCACCAGTCAAACACCAGCCAGCATGTGACACCACCAGTCATACACCAGCCAGCATGTGACACCACCAGTCACACACCAGCCAGCATGTGACACCACCAGTCACACACCAGCCAGCATGTGACACCACCAGCCAGCATGTGACACCACCAGCCAGCATGTGACACCACCAGTCACACGAGCCAGCATGTGACACCACCAGTCACACACCAGCCAGCATGTGATACCACCAGTTACACACTAGCCAGCATGTGACACCACCAGCCAGCATGTGACACTACCAGTCACACACCAGCTAGCATGCGACACCACCAGTCTCACACCAGCCAGCATGTGACACCACCAGTCACACACTAGCCAGCATGTGACACCACCAGCCAGCATGTGACACCACCAGTCTCACACCAGCCAGCATGTGACACCACCAGTCTCACACCAGCCAGCATGTGACACCACCAGTCACACACCAGTCAGCATGTGACACCACCAGTCACACACCAGCCAGCATGTGACACCACCAGCCAGCATGTGACACCACCAGTCTCACAGCAGCCAGCATGTGACACCACCAGTCTCACACCAGCCAGCATGTGACACCACCTGTCACACACCAGCCAGCACTGTGACAATACCAGTGTCACACCAGCCAGCATGTGACACCACCAGTCAGCATGTGACACCAACAGTCTCACACCAGCCAGCATGTGACACCACCAGCCAGCATGTGACACCACCAGTCTCACAGCAGCCAATATGTGACACCACCAGTCTCACACCAGCCAGCATGTGACACCACCAGCCAGCATGTGACACCACCAGTCTCACAGCAGCCAGCATGTGACACCACCAGTCTCACACCAGCCAGCATGTGACACCACCTGTCACACACCAGCCAGCACTGTGACAATACCAGTGTCACACCAGCCAGCATGTGACACCACCAGTCAGCATGTGACACCACCAGTCTCACACCAGCCATCATGTGACACCACCAGCCAGCAAGTGACACCACCAGTCTCACAGCAGCCAGCATTTGACACACCACCAGTCTCACACCTGCCAGCATGTGATACCACCAGCCAGCATGTGACACCACCAGTCTCACACCAGCCAGCATGTGACACCACCAGTCTCACACCAGCCAGCATATGACACCACCAGTCTCACACCAGCCAGCATGTGACACCACCAGTCACACACCAGCCAGCATGTGACACCACCAGTCTCACACCAGCCAACATGTGACACCACCAGCCAGCATGTGACACCACCAGTCACACACCAGCCAGCATGTGACACCAGACTCACATCAGCCTGCATGTCACACCACCAGTCACACACCAGCTAGCATGTGACACCACCAGTCACACACCAGCCAGCATGTGACACCACCAGTCACACATCAGCCAGCATGTGACACCACCAGTCACACACCAGCCAGTATGTGACACTACCAGCTTGCATGTCACACCACCAGTGTCACACACCAGCCAGCATGTGACACCACCAGTCACACACCAGCCAGCATGTGACACCACCAGTCTCACACCAGCTAGCATGTGACACCACCAGTCACACACCAGCCAGCATGTGACACCACCAGTCACAAACCAGCCAGCATGTGACACCACCAGTCACACACCAGCCAGCATGTGACACCACCAGTCTCACACCAGCCAGGCCAACATGTGACACCACCAGTCTCACACCAGCCAGCATGTGACACCACCAGTCTCACACCAGCCAACATGTGACACCACCAGTCACACCCCAGTCAGCCTGTGACACCACCAGCCATTATGTGACACCACCAGTCACACACAAGCCAGACTGTGACACCACCAGTCACACACCAGCCAGCATGTGACACCACCAGTCACACACCAGCCAGCATGTGACACCACCACACACACACCAGCCAGCATGTGACACCACCAGTCACACCAGCCAGCATGTGACACCACCAGTCTCACACCAGCCAGCATATGACACCACCAGTCTCACACCAGCCAGCATGTGACACCACCAGTCTCACACCAGCCAGCATGTGACACCACCAGTCACACACCAGCCAGCATGTGACACCACCAGTCTCACACCAGCCAGCATGTGACACCACCAGTCTCACACCAGCCAGCATTTGACACCACCAGTCTCACATCAGCCAGCATGTGACACCACCAGCCAGCATGTGACACCACCAGCCAGCATGTGACACCACCAGTCACACACCAGCCAGCATGTGACACCACCAGTCACACACCAGCCAGCATGTGAAACCACCAGTCACACGAGCCAGCATTTAACACCACTAGTCTCACACCAGCCAGCATGTGACACCACCAGTCACACACCAGTCAGCATGTGACACCACCAGCCATTATGTGACACCACCAGTCACACACCAGCCAGCCTGTGACACCACCAGTCACACACCAGCCAGCTTGTGACACCACCAGTCACACACCAGCCAGCATGTGACACTACCAGTCACACACCAGTCAGCATGTGACACCACCAGTCACACACCAGCCAGCATGTGACACCACCAGTCACACCCCAGCCAGCATGTGACACCACCAATCACACACCAGCCAGCATGTGACACCACCAGTCACACCAGCCAGCATGGGACACCACCAGTCTCACACCAGCCAGCATGTGACACCACCAGTCTCACATCAGCCAGCATATGACACCACCAGTCTCACACCAGCCAGCATGTGACACCACCAATCACACACCAGCCAGCATGTGACACCACCAGTCACACACCAGCCAGCATGTGACACCACCAGTCTCACACCAGCCAGCATGTGACACCACCAGTCTCACACCAGCCAGCATGTGACACCAGTCTCACATCAGCCTGCATGTGACACCACCAGTCACACACCAGCCAGCATGTGACACCACCAGTCACACACCAGCCAGCATGTGACACCACCAGTCACACATCAGCCAGCATGTGACACCACCAGTCACACACCAGCCAGTATGTGACACTACCAGCTTGCATGTCACACCACCAGTGTCACACACCAGCCAGCATGTGACACCACCAGTCACACACCAGCCAGCATGTGACACCACCAGTCTCACACCAGCTAGCATGTGACACCACCAGTCACACACCAGCCAGCATGTGACACCACCAGTCACACACCAGCCAGCATGTGACACCACCAGTCACACACCAGCCAGCATGTGACACCACCAGTCTCACACCAGCCAGGCCAACATGTGACACCACCAGTCTCACACCAGCCAGCATGTGACACCACCAGTCTCACACCAGCCAACATGTGACACCACCAGTCACACCCCAGTCAGCATGTGACACCACCAGCCATTATGTGACACCACCAGTCACACACAAGCCAGACTGTGACACCACCAGTCACACACCAGCCAGCATGTGACACCACAAGTCACACACCAGCCAGCATGTGACACCACCACACACACACCAGCCAGCATGTGACACCACCAGTCACACCAGCCAGCATGTGACACCACCAGTCTCACACCAGCCAGCATATGACACCACCAGTCTCACACCAGCCAGCATGTGACACCACCAGTCTCACACCAGCCAGCATGTGACACCACCAGTCACACACCAGCCAGCATGTGACACCACCAGTCTCACACCAGATAGCATGTGACACCACCAGTCTCACACCAGCCAGCATTTGACACCACCAGTCTCACATCAGCCAGCATGTGACACCACCAGCCAGCATGTGACACCACCAGCCAGCATGTGACACCATCAGTCACACACCAGCCAGCATGTGACACCACCAGTCACACACCAGCCAGCATGTGAAACCACCAGTCACACCAGCCAGCATTTAACACCACTAGTCTCACACCAGCCAGCATGTAACACCACCAGTCACACACCAGTCAGCATGTGACACCACCAGCCATTATGTGACACCACCAGTCACACACCAGCCAGCCTGTGACACCACCAGTCACACACCAGCCAGCCTGTGACACCACCAGTCACACACCAGCCAGCATGTGACACTACCAGTCACACACCAGTCAGCATGTGACACCACCAGTCACACACCAGCCAGCATGTGACACCACCAGTCACACCCCAGCCAGCATGTGACACCACCAATCACACACCAGCCAGCATGTGACACCACCAGTCACACCAGCCAGCATGTGACACCACCAGTCTCACACCAGCCAGCATGTGACACCACCAGTCTCACATCAGCCAGCATATGACACCACCAGTCTCACACCAGCCAGCATGTGACACCACCAATCACACACCAGCCAGCATGTGACACCACCAGTCACACACCAGCCAGCATGTGACACCACCAGTCTCACACCAGCCAGCATGTGACACCACCAGTCTCACACCAGCCAGCATGTGACACCACCAGTCTCACACCAGCCAGCATGTGACACCACCAGTCACACACCAGCCAGCATGTGACACCACCAGCCAGCATGTGACACCACCAGTCATACACCAGCCAGCATGTGACACCACCAGTCACACACCAGCCAGCATGTGACACCACCAGTCACACACCAGCCAGCATGTGACACCACCAGTCACACGAACCAGCATGTGACACCACCAGTCACACACCAGCCAGCATGTGACACCACCAGTCACACACCAGCCAGCATGTGACACCACCAGCCAGCATGTGACACCACCAGTCATACACCAGCCAGCATGTGACACCACCAGTCACACACCAGCCAGCATGTGACACCACCAGTCACACACCAGCCAGCATGTGACACCACCAGCCAGCATGTGACACCACCAGTCACACGAACCAGCATGTGACACCACCAGTCACACACCAGCCAGCATGTGATACCACCAGTCACACACCAGCCAGCATGTGACACCACCAGCCAGCATGTGACACCACTAGCCAGCATGTGACACCACCAGTCTCACACCAGCCAGCATGTGACACCACCAGTCTCACACCAGCCAGCATGTGACACCACCAGTCACACACCAGCCAGCATGTGACACCACCAGTCATACACCAGCCAGCATGTGACACCACCAGTCACACACCAGCCAGCATGTGACACCACCAGTCACACACCAGCCAGCATGTGACACCACCAGCCAGCATGTGACACCACCAGTCACACGAGCCAGCATGTGACACCACCAGTCACACACCAGCCAGCATGTGATACCACCAGTTACACACTAGCCAGCATGTGACACCACCAGCCAGCATGTGACACTACCAGTCACACACCAGCTAGCATGCGACACCACCAGTCTCACACCAGCCAGCATGTGACACCACCAGTCACACACTAGCCAGCATGTGACACCACCAGCCAGCATGTGACACCACCAGTCTCACACCAGCCAGCATGTGACACCACCAGTCTCACACCAGCCAGCATGTGACACCACCAGTCACACACCAGTCAGCATGTGACACCACCAGTCACACACCAGCCAGCATGTGACACCACCAGCCAGCATGTGACACCACCAGTCTCACAGCAGCCAGCATGTGACACCACCAGTCTCACACCAGCCAGCATGTGACACCACCTGTCACACACCAGCCAGCACTGTGACAATACCAGTGTCACACCAGCCAGCATGTGACACCACCAGTCAGCATGTGACACCACCAGTCTCACACCAGCCAGCATGTGACACCACCAGCCAGCATGTGACACCACCAGTCTCACAGCAGCCAATATGTGACACCACCAGTCTCACACCAGCCAGCATGTGACACCACCAGCCAGCATGTGACACCACCAGTCTCACAGCAGCCAGCATGTGACACCACCAGTCTCACACCAGCCAGCATGTGACACCACCTGTCACACACCAGCCAGCACTGTGACAATACCAGTGTCACACCAGCCAGCATGTGACACCACCAGTCAGCATGTGACACCACCAGTCTCACACCAGCCATCATGTGACACCACCAGCCAGCAAGTGACACCACCAGTCTCACCGCAGCCAGCATTTGACACACCACCAGTCTCACACCTGCCAGCATGTGATACCACCAGCCAGCATGTGACACCACCAGTCTCACACCAGTCAGCATGTGACACCACCAGTCTCACACCAGCCAGCATATGACACCACCAGTCTCACACCAGCCAGCATGTGACACCACCAGTCACACACCAGCCAGCATGTGACACCACCAGTCTCACACCAGCCAACATGTGACACCACCAGCCAGCATGTGACACCACCAGTCACACACCAGCCAGCATGTGACACCAGACTCACATCAGCCAGCATGTCACACCACCAGTCACACACCAGCCAGCATGTGACACCACCAGTCACACACCAGCCAGCATGTGACACCACCAGTCACACATCAGCCAGCATGTGACACCACCAGTCACACACCAGCCAGTATGTGACAGTACCAGCTTGCATGTCACACCACCAGTGTCACACACCAGCCAGCATGTGACACCACCAGTCACACACCAGCCAGCATGTGACACCACCAGTCTCACACCAGCTAGCATGTGACACCACCAGTCACACACCAGCCAGCATGTGACACCACCAGTCACACACCAGCCAGCATGTGACACCACCAGTCACACACCAGCCAGCATGTGACACCACCAGTCTCACACCAGCCAGGCCAACATGTGACACCACCAGTCTCACACCAGCCAGCATGTGACACCACCAGTCTCACACCAGCCAACATGTGACACCACCAGTCACACCCCAGTCAGAATGTGACACCACCATCCATTATGTGACACCACCAGTCACACACAAGCCAGACTGTGACACCACCAGTCACACACCAGCCAGCATGTGACACCACCAGTCACACACCAGCCAGCATGTGACACCACCACACACACACCAGCCAGCATGTGACACCACCAGTCACACCAGCCAGCATGTGACACCACCAGTCTCACACCAGCCAGCATATGACACCACCAGTCTCACACCAGCCAGCATGTGACACCACCAGTCTCACACCAGCCAGCATGTGACACCACCAGTCACACACCAGCCAGCATGTGACACCACCAGTCTCACACCAGCCAGCATGTGACACCACCAGTCTCACACCAGCCAGCATTTGACACCACCAGTCTCACATCAGCCAGCATGTGACACCACCAGCCAGCATGTGACACCACCAGTCACACACCAGCCAGCATGTGACGCCACCAGTCACACACCAGCCAGCATGTGAAACCACCAGTCACACGAGCCAGCATTTAACACCACTAGTCTCACACCAGCCAGCATGTGACACCACCAGTCACACACCAGTCAGCATGTGACACCACCAGCCATTATGTGACACCACCAGTCACACACCAGCCAGCCTGTGACACCACCAGTCACACACCAGCCAGCTTGTGACACCACCAGTCACACACCAGCCAGCATGTGACACTACCAGTCACACACCAGTCAGCATGTGACACCACCAGTCACACACCAGCCAGCATGTGACACCACCAGTCACACCCCAGCCAGCATGTGACACCACCAATCACACACCAGCCAGCATGTGACACCACCAGTCACACCAGCCAGCATGGGACACCACCAGTCTCACACCAGCCAGCATGTGACACCACCAGTCTCACATCAGCCAGCATATGACACCACCAGTCTCACACCAGCCAGCATGTGACACCACCAATCACACACCAGCCAGCATGTGACACCACCAGTCACACACCAGCCAGCATGTGACACCACCAGTCTCACACCAGCCAGCATGTGACACCACCAGTCTCACACCAGCCAGCATGTGACACCACCAGTCTCACACCAGCCAGCATGTGACACCACCAGTCACACACCAGCCAGCATGTGACACCACCAGCCAGCATGTGACACCACCAGTCACACGAGCCAGCATGTGACACCACCAGTCACACACCAGCCAGCATGTGACACCACCAGTCACACCCCAGACAGCATGTGACACCACCAGCCAGCATGTGATACCACCAGTCACACACCAGCCAGCATGTGACACTACCAGCCAGCATGTGACACCACTAGCCAGCATGTGACACCACCAGTCTCACACCAGCCAGCATGTGACACCACCAGTCTCACACCAGCCAGCATGTGACACCACCAGTCACACACCATCCAGCATGTGACACCACCATCCAGCATGTGACACCACCATCCAGCATGTGACACCACCAGTCATACACCAGCCAGCATGTGACACCACCAGTCACACACCAGCCAGCACGTGACACCACCAGTCACACACCAGCCAGCATGTGACACCACCAGCCAGCATGTGACACCACCAGTCACACGAGCCAGCATGTGACACCACCAGTCACACACCAGCCAGCATGTGACACCACCAGTCACACACCAGACAGCATGTGACACCACCAGCCAGCATGTGATACCACCAGTTACACACTAGCCAGCATGTGACACCACCAGCCAGCATGTGACACTACCAGTCACACACCAGCTAGCATGCGACACCACCAGTCTCACACCAGCCAGCATGTGACACCACCAGTCACACACTAGCCAGCATGTGACACCACCAGCCAGCATGTGACACCACCAGTCTCACACCAGCCAGCATGTGACACCACCAGTCTCACACCAGCCAGCATGTGACACCACCAGTCACACACCAGTCAGCATGTGACACCACCAGTCACACACCAGCCAGCATGTGACACCACCAGCCAGCATGTGACACCACCAGTCTCACAGCAGCCAGCATGTGACACCACCAGTCTCACACCAGCCAGCATGTGACACCACCTGTCACACACCAGCCAGCACTGTGACAATACCAGTGTCACACCAGCCAGCATGTGACACCACCAGTCAGCATGTGACACCACCAGTCTCACACCAGCCAGCATGTGACACCACCAGCCAGCATGTGACACCACCAGTCTCACAGCAGCCAATATGTGACACCACCAGTCTCACACCAGCCAGCATGTGACACCACCAGCCCGCATGTGACACCACCAGTCTCACAGCAGCCAGCATGTGACACCACCAGTCTCACACCAGCCAGCATGTGACACCACCTGTCACACACCAGCCAGCACTGTGACAATACCAGTGTCCCACCAGCCAGCATGTGACACCACCAGTCAGCATGTGACACCACCAGTCTCACACCAGCCATCATGTGACACCACCAGCCAGCAAGTGACACCACCAGTCTCACAGCAGCCAGCATTTGACACACCACCAGTCTCACACCTGCCAGCATGTGATACCACCAGCCAGCATGTGACACCACCAGTCTCACACCAGTCAGCATGTGACACCACCAGTCTCACACCAGCCAGCATATGACACCACCAGTCTCACACCAGCCAGCATGTGACACCACCAGTCACACACCAGCCAGCATGTGACACCACCAGTCTCACACCAGCCAACAAGTGACACCACCAGCCAGCATGTGACACCACCAGTCACACACCAGCCAGCATGTGACACCAGTCTCACATCAGCCTGCATGTCACACCACCAGTCACACACCAGCCAGCATGTGACACCACCAGTCACACACCAGCCAGCATGTGACACCACCAGCCACACATCAGCCAGCATGTGACACCACCAGTCACACACCAGCCAGTATGTGACACTACAAGCTTGCATGTCACACCACCAGTGTCACACACCAGCCAGCATGTGACACCACCAGTCACACACCAGCCAGCATGTGACACCACCAGTCTCACACCAGCTAGCATGTGACACCACCAGTCACACACCAGCCAGCATGTGACACCACCAGTCACACACCAGCCAGCATGTGACACCACCAGTCACACTCCAGCCAGAATGTGACACCACCAGTCTCACACCAGCCAGGCCAACATGTGACACCACCAGCCTCACACCAGCCAGCATGTGACACCACCAGTCTCACACCAGCCAACATGTGACACCACCAGTCACACCCCAGTCAGCATGTGACACCACCAGCCATTATGTGACACCACCAGTCACACACAAGCCATTATGTGACACCACCAGTCACACACAAGCCAGACTGTGACACCACCAGTCACACACCAGCCAGCATGTGACACCACCAGTCAGACACCAGCCAGCATGTGACACCACACACACACACCAGCCAGCATGTGACACCACCAGTCACACCAGCCAGCATGTGACACCACCAGTCTCACACCAGCCAGCATATGACACTACCAGTCTCACACCAGCCAGCATGTGACACCACCAGTCTCACACCAGCCAGCATGTGACACCACCAGTCACACACCAGCCAGCATGTGACACCACCAGTCTCACACCAGCCAGCATGTGACACCACCAGTCTCACACCAGCCAGCATTTGACACCACCAGTCTCACATCAGCCAGCATGTGACACCACCAGCCAGCATGTGACACCACCAGCCAGCATGTGACACCACCAGTCACACACCAGCCAGCATGTGACACCACCAGTCACACACCAGCCAGCATGTGAAACCACCAGTCACACCAGCCAGCATTTAACACCACTAGTCTCACACCAGCCAGCATGTGACACCACCAGTCACACACCAGTCAGCATGTGACACCACCAGCCATTATGTGACACCACCAGTCACACACCAGCCAGCATGTGACACCACCAGTCACACACCAGCCAGCATGTGACACCACCAGTCACACCCCAGCCAGCATGTGACACCACCAATCACACACCAGCCAGCATGTGACACCACCAGTCACACCAGCCAGCATGGGACACCACCAGTCTCACACCAGCCAGCATGTGACACCACCAGTCTCACATCAGCCAGCATATGACACCACCAGTCTCACACCAGCCAGCATGTGACACCACCAATCACACACCAGCCAGCATGTGACACCACCAGTCACACACCAGCCAGCATGTGACACCACCAGTCTCACACCAGCCAGCATGTGACACCACCAGTCTCACACCAGCCAGCATGTGACACCACCAGTCTCACACCAGCCAGCATGTGACACCACCAGTCACACACCAGCCAGCATGTGACACCACCAGCCAGCATGTGACACCACCAGTCACACGAGCCAGCATGTGACACCACCAGTCACACACCAGCCAGCATGTGACACCACCAGTCACACCCCAGACAGCATGTGACACCACCAGCCAGCATGTGATACCACCAGTCACACACCAGCCAGCATGTGACACCACCAGCCAGCATGTGACACCACTAGCCAGCATGTGACACCACCAGTCTCACACCAGCCAGCATGTGACACCACCAGTCTCACACCAGCCAGCATGTGACACCACCAGTCACACACCAGCCAGCATGTGACACCACCATCCAGCATGTGACACCACCATCCAGCATGTGACACCACCAGTCATACACCAGCCAGCATGTGACACCACCAGTCACACACCAGCCAGCACGTGACACCACCAGTCACACACCAGCCAGCATGTGACACCACCAGCCAGCATGTGACACCACCAGTCACACGAGCCAGCATGTGACACCACCAGTCACACACCAGCCAGCATGTGACACCACCAGTCACACACCAGACAGCATGTGACACCACCAGCCAGCATGTGATACCACCAGTTACACACTAGCCAGCATGTGACACCACCAGCCAGCATGTGACACTACCAGTCACACACCAGCTAGCATGCGACACCACCAGTCTCACACCAGCCAGCATGTGACACCACCAGTCACACACTAGCCAGCATGTGACACCACCAGCCAGCATGTGACACCACCAGTCTCACACCAGCCAGCATGTGACACCACCAGTCTCACACCAGCCAGCATGTGACACCACCAGTCACACACCAGTCAGCATGTGACACCACCAGTCACACACCAGCCAGCATGTGACACCACCAGCCAGCATGTGACACCACCAGTCTCACAGCAGCCAGCATGTGACACCACCAGTCTCACACCAGCCAGCATGTGACACCACCTGTCACACACCAGCCAGCACTGTGACAATACCAGTGTCACACCAGCCAGCATGTGACACCACCAGTCAGCATGTGACACCACCAGTCTCACACCAGCCAGCATGTGACACCACCAGCCAGCATGTGACACCACCAGTCTCACAGCAGCCAATATGTGACACCACCAGTCTCACACCAGCCAGCATGTGACACCACCAGCCCGCATGTGACACCACCAGTCTCACAGCAGCCAGCATGTGACACCACCAGTCTCACACCAGCCAGCATGTGACACCACCTGTCACACACCAGCCAGCACTGTGACAATACCAGTGTCCCACCAGCCAGCATGTGACACCACCAGTCAGCATGTGACACCACCAGTCTCACACCAGCCATCATGTGACACCACCAGCCAGCAAGTGACACCACCAGTCTCACAGCAGCCAGCATTTGACACACCACCAGTCTCACACCTGCCAGCATGTGATACCACCAGCCAGCATGTGACACCACCAGTCTCACACCAGTCAGCATGTGACACCACCAGTCTCACACCAGCCAGCATATGACACCACCAGTCTCACACCAGCCAGCATGTGACACCACCAGTCACACACCAGCCAGCATGTGACACCACCAGTCTCACACCAGCCAACAAGTGACACCACCAGCCAGCATGTGACACCACCAGTCACACACCAGCCAGCATGTGACACCAGTCTCACATCAGCCTGCATGTCACACCACCAGTCACACACCAGCCAGCATGTGACACCACCAGTCACACACCAGCCAGCATGTGACACCACCAGCCACACATCAGCCAGCATGTGACACCACCAGTCACACACCAGCCAGTATGTGACACTACAAGCTTGCATGTCACACCACCAGTGTCACACACCAGCCAGCATGTGACA
Organism: Procambarus clarkii; assembly: GCF_040958095.1. Taxonomy (NCBI): domain Eukaryota; kingdom Metazoa; phylum Arthropoda; class Malacostraca; order Decapoda; family Cambaridae; genus Procambarus; species Procambarus clarkii. The sequence continues at coordinate 5,127,586 of NC_091219.1, forward strand.
CCACCAGTCACACACCAGCCAGCATGTGACACCACCAGTCTCACACCAGCTAGCATGTGACACCACCAGTCACACACCAGCCAGCATGTGACACCACCAGTCACACACCAGCCAGCATGTGACACCACCAGTCACACACCAGCCAGAATGTGACACCACCAGTCTCACACCAGCCAGGCCAACATGTGACACCACCAGCCTCACACCAGCCAGCATGTGACACCACCAGTCTCACACCAGCCAACATGTGACACCACCAGTCACACCCCAGTCAGCATGTGACACCACCAGCCATTATGTGACACCACCAGTCACACACAAGCCATTATGTGACACCACCAGTCACACACAAGCCAGACTGTGACACCACCAGTCACACACCAGCCAGCATGTGACACCACCAGTCAGACACCAGCCAGCATGTGACACCACACACACACACCAGCCAGCATGTGACACCACCAGTCACACCAGCCAGCATGTGACACCACCAGTCTCACACCAGCCAGCATATGACACTACCAGTCTCACACCAGCCAGCATGTGACACCACCAGTCTCACACCAGCCAGCATGTGACACCACCAGTCACACACCAGCCAGCATGTGACACCACCAGTCTCACACCAGCCAGCATGTGACACCACCAGTCTCACACCAGCCAGCATTTGACACCACCAGTCTCACATCAGCCAGCATGTGACACCACCAGCCAGCATGTGACACCACCAGCCAGCATGTGACACCACCAGTCACACACCAGCCAGCATGTGACACCACCAGTCACACACCAGCCAGCATGTGAAACCACCAGTCACACCAGCCAGCATTTAACACCACTAGTCTCACACCAGCCAGCATGTGACACCACCAGTCACACACCAGTCAGCATGTGACACCACCAGCCATTATGTGACACCACCAGTCACACACCAGCCAGCCTGTGACACCACCAGTCACACACCAGCCAGCCTGTGACACCACCAGTCACACACCAGCCAGCATGTGACACTACCAGTCACACACCAGTCAGCATGTGACACCACCAGTCACACACCAGCCAGCATGTGACACCACCAGTCACACCCCAGCCAGCATGTGACACCACCACACACACACCAGCCAGCATGTGACACCACCAGTCACACCAGCCAGCATGTGACACCACCAGTCTCACACCAGCCGGCATGTGACACCACCAGTCTCACATCAGCCAGCATATGACACCACCAGTCTCACACCAGCCAGCATATGACACCACCAGTCTCACACCAGCCAGCATGTGACACCACCAGTCTCACACCAGCCAGCATGTGACACCACCAGTCTCACACCAGCCAGCATGTGACACCACCAGTCTCACATCAGCCAGCATGTGACACCACCAGCCAGCATGTGACACCACCAGTCACACACCAGCCAGCATGTGACACCACCAGTCTCACACCAGCCAGCATGTGACACCAGCCAACATGTGACACCACCAGTCTCACACCAGCCAGCAGGTGACACCAGTCACACACCAGCCAGCATGTGACACCACCAGTCACACACCAGCCAGCATGTGAAACCACCAGTCACACCAGCCAGCATTTAACACCACTAGTCTCACACCAGCCAGCATGTGACACCACTAGTCACACACCAGTCAGCATGTGACACCACCAGCCATTATGTGACACCACCAGTCACACACCAGCCAGCCTGTGACACCACCAGTCACACACCAGCCAGCCTGTGACACCACCAGTCACACACCAGCCAGCATGTGACACTACCAGTCACACACCAGTCAGCATGTGACACCACCAGTCACACACCAGCCAGCATGTGACACCACCAGTCACACCCCAGCCAGCATGTGACACCACCACACACACACCAGCCAGCATGTGACACCACCAGTCACACCAGCCAGCATGTGACACCACCAGTCTCACACCAGCCGGCATGTGACACCACCAGTCTCACATCAGCCAGCATATGACACCACCAGTCTCACACCAGCCAGCATATGACACCACCAGTCTCACACCAGCCAGCATGTGACACCACCAGTCTCACACCAGCCAGCATGTGACACCACCAGTCTCACACCAGCCAGCATGTGACACCACCAGTCTCACATCAGCCAGCATGTGACACCACCAGCCAGCATGTGACACCACCAGTCACACACCAGCCAGCATGTGACACCACCAGTCTCACACCAGCCAGCATGTGACACCACCAGTCTCACACCAGCCAGCATGTGACACCACCAGCCAACATGTGACACCACCAGTCTCACACCAGCCAGCAGGTGACACCACCAGTCACACACCAGCCAGCATGTGACACCACCACACACCAGCCAGCATGTGACACCACCAGTCACACACCAGCCAGCATGTGACACCACCAGTCACACACCAGCCAGCATGTGACACCACCAGTCACACACCAGCCAGCATGTGACACCACCAGTCACACACCAGCCAGCATGTGACACCACCAGTCACACCAGCCAGCATGTGACACCACCAGTCTCACACCAGCCAGCATGTGACACCACCAGTCTCACACCAGCCAGCATGTGACACCACCAGTCTCACACCAGCCAGCATGTGACACCACCAGTCACACACCAGCCAGCATGTGACACCACCAGTCACACACCAGCCAGCATGTGACACCACCAGTCACACACCAGCCAGCATGTGACACCACCAGTCTCACACCAGCCAGCATGTTACACCACCAGTCTCACACCAGCCAACATGTGACACCACCAGTTCATCATGGTTCCATTATGGCATGATACCTGGGGCATGGTTCCATTATGGCATGATACCTGGGGCATGGTTCCATTATGGCATGATACCTGGGGCATGGTTCCATTATGGCGCAATTCCTGGGGTATGGTTCACTTATGGCATGATACCAGTGGGCATGGTTCACTTATGGCATGATACCTGGGGCATGGTTCCATTATGGCGCAATACCTGGGGCATGGTTCCATTATGGCATAATACCAGGGGCATGGTTCGATTATGGCATGATACCAGGGGCATGGTTCCATTATGGCGCAATACCAGGGGCATGGTTCCATTATGGCATGATACCAGGGGGGCATGGTTCGATTATGGCATGATACCTGGGGCATGGTTCCGTTATGGCATGATACCAGGGGCATGGTTCCATTATGGCATGATACCTGGGGCATGGTTCCCTTGTGGCATGATACCAGGGGCATGGTTCCATTATGGAATGATTCCAGGGGCATGGTTCCATTATGGCATGATACCAGAGGCATGGTTCCATTATGGCATGATACCAGGGGCATGGTTCTCTTGTGGCATGATACCAGGGGCATGGATCCATTATGGCATGATACCAGGGGCATGGTTCCATTATGGCATGATACCAGTGGCATGGTTCCATTATGCCATGTTACCAGGGCATGGTTCAATTATGGTATGATACCTGGGGCATGGTTCCATTAGGCATGATACCAGGGGCATGGTTCCATTATGGCATGATTCCAGGGGCATGGTTCCCTTGTGGCATGATACCAAGGACATGGTTCCATTATGGTATGATACCTGGGGCATGGTTCCATTATGGCATGATACCAGGGGCATGGTTCAATTATGGCATGATACCTGGGGCATGGTTCCATTATGGCATGATATCAGGAGCATAGTTCCATTATGGCATGATACCTGGGTCATGGTTCTCTTGTGGCATGGTTCCATTATGGCATGATACCTGGGGCATGGTTCCATTATGGCGCAATACCTGGGGCTTGGTTCCATTACCTTCATTAGCTCTAGAAATTCATCCATAAATTTCTTTTGGGTTTTTGAATGGTTTGCTGCCGGTGAGAGCTGACTATAACTAGATATTTTATATCTTCCAGCAGGTCATTAGTGAATGACTCTCAACATGTAACAAGATGATGTCAATAGGCACAAAACTTAAGCTGTTATACAATGTTGTCCTCCGTTCCTTATTTCTTTAGCATCACTCACTGATTTTCCCAAAATTAATGTGAATATTTCTTCTTGCAGAAGGAGACTGGACTCACATTCCACCGACTTCCGGACTGATCAAAACAACGAGGATGTGATCACTTGTATTAGGTACGATTGTTAAAATTATATATTTTTATGCAATGTAATAGTGTCTCACAAACTTTATGATGTGAAATTCAATAATGTATTGACTGTAGAAGACGCTCTTCGACATGTTGGTACTCCTTATTTTAATTATACTGACACACCCACACCGAAAGAGAGAGAGAGAGAGAGAGAGAGAGAGAGAGAGAGAGAGAGAGAGAGAGAGAGAGAGTATTCACCGGTTATAGGTTACATGACTTACTATTTACAGAACTTATAAAAGAGCATCTGCTGGAAACATTATGCACCTCACCTATGTACCTACTCAGTGAGTAGGCGAATCCTACAAAATAACGGCACCTAACTTAATCCTACAAAATACCTTAACATTCCTCCCCTTTGAATTAAACCGCCTACAGGTTAAGTCTATCAGGCGGTTGTATGACTCTTCCAGATTTTCTCAACTGGGACTCTGGGCCCGTTACATCTGGAGAACCTTCTTCTGAGTTACTAACAGCAGAGTCCCTAGCACTATCTGTATCCACATTACCCCTGTTGAGCCTTGCTCTGCCTTCCTGTCTCCTGCAGGTGTTACCCCTTCATTATTAGTTTGAGCGTCCCTATTTGCCTCATCCACACCCAATGGGACCTCAAAATTCCCAGTGACCCTTTGCATGAGTCACCCATTACCCATTACAAAATTCCTTGCATATACTGCATCTTCCTCTTTAAACAAAACTTCCTGTCCCTGAGCCAACTGATTGGCCGAGCTAGTTACAGTTTTTTCTTGATCTAGATCTGTCTTTACTGCTACCATGTGCACGTTGAAGAACCCATTAAACAGTAATTCAGAAGGAGATTTACCAGTGACAGAATGAACAGCTTTTCTTTGATAATGACAAAAATCTTCAAAGCCTTGTACTAATAGTGGCTTCTATAAATCGCTGTAACTCGTCTTTCAAGGCTCTCACTGCTCTCTCAGCAAGACCATTTGAAGAAGGATTATAGGGGGCAGGTGTTACAGGTTTAATACCAATCTTTCTAAAAAAAAATCCTCCATTTCCTCAGAAACAAAATAAAAAGCATTATCTGACACAACCATGTCTGTCAATCCAAAATTATAAAATGTTTTCCTGAGCAATTCACAAGTTACATATGATGTCATGGAATTACACACATGAACATCCATAAATTTTGTGTATGAATCCACCACCACTAGGTAATATTTGTTATCCATAGGTCCAGCATAATCTATATGAAGTCTAGACCAGGGTTTCCCAGTGTATGGCCAGGAAAGTACTGGGGCCTGGGGTTTCTGATAATTCTTAAAGCAAATGTGTCAATTTTTAGTTACTTCAGCAATATCTTGGTCCATTTTTGGCCACCAAACCCAACTTCTAGCTTCTTCTTTCATAGCATTTATGCCATTATGACCTAAATGTTCCAAAATCTTACATCTAAGTTCCAGAGAAACCCCCATTCTATTCCCATATAAGAGTACATCCTGGTGAATACTAAGGTCAGCCTTTACCTCAGCTTACTCTGACAATAATAAATTATCATTCCAGCCATATTTGAGATTCTTGCTATCATAGACTATGGGTTGGTTGGTGTTGTCGTTGTCGATCCTTCTCTATGGACAACCCAACCCACAACTCGGCAGAGTGCTTATACTAGGAGATCACCCTTGGCGCTTCTGGCTCTTGGAGAGGGGCTCAACGTCACGCGTTTAGGGGATGCGGCTCCAACACTTAGCCTCGTTGTCACGTGCACACACCCACTCGAGCCGCTGTGACTCCCCACTCTCTCCTTATGAGATATGATCTCCTCAATCCCCCTATGACTTACTAGTATTACCTCCTACCCTGTCCACAGCAGTGGTTCATGGTTCTTTCTCTCTCTCTCTCCTTCTTTACTACCTCCTGGGAAGCCTCACTAGGACAAGGGCAAACACCAGCAAATTGTGACACATTTACTGAACAAAGCGCATACACGATACATACACACATATAATAATAATGAATCCTATACTCTATAATATCACAATCAGGTTGCACTCCAATACCATCAGAACTCTATTATCAGCTTATCAAGTGGTATCCTATCTCCTGGTTCACCACCTGATACTATTAACCTCCTCAAGTTGATCAAATCTACATACGCTGTTGCACTATCAGCAAGATAATGTATATATAGAAAATCAGCATTTGAATGCTATAACATATATCAGTATAAATGTTCATTGATGCACAACAATGATTAATCGATCAATATCAGTCCTAGAACGCATACATCTGTAGGTAATCAAGCCTACGACTGTAACTCTAAACTTCAGTATAAAACACTCCCTGACATAAGAATGCAAACAGTCACTCACCTCTCACTGCGTCTTGCACGCTACTGACAACCAAACACTATCAACTCCCTATAAGTAATCCACCAGAACTTCCCCTTCCACCTCTGGAAGTTCACAACCCTAATATCCTTAGGTTCTTCCGGGCTTCACTACCAGGATCCTCTGCAGCTCCTCCAGGCTGCTATCATGAAGTTTCCTTGAGCAACTACGGTGCTTCACCCTTCTGCTAGGGTCCTCCACAGCTCTCTTGGCTGCTACACCATGAAGTTTCCCCGAGCAACTATGGTGCTTCTCCACCTCTACAGAAGCACGTGACACTCCTCTTCACTGCTGCTTCTCCTCACAGCTCGAGGTCCTCTGCTCCACTACCTTGGAATCTCATCAGCTACTTCATCTGCTGGCTTCGAAGTTCTCAGCAACTTCTTCCCCAAAAGACAAACCTGCAACCCATCGACGTTCCAATAAAATGTTCCCCTTTAACACATAAACAAAAATAACCACACAATATGCTTGCCTCAAACCTCTATCTGTCCTCTACATACAGTGAGAGTGGACTCCCCCGTTTTGGGCGGGTCCATACTCCACCTCGCCTGGCGGCGGTCCTCACTCCCTGGGAGGGTCTTCCTCCATCCGGAGCCAGGCTCCCTCAGTCGTCCGCCAGCGCTCAGAGGGGGCGGACGTCGCTCCGTGTTCCTCCCTCTCCACTCTCTTATTTCAGGCTTTCTGCCTTATTAAAACATGTCTAACTTATAAATAAACATTGCTACTGTCGCTGGGCACACGACCAACTACAAGTGATCACTATGAACTGGCGTATATCGTGCTTACCACAGATTAATTGGTCGAGGGCGCTTTCCCTCTGACGGCGTCTGGTCAGGGCGCTCCCACGGCCCACAATAATGCTTCTGGGCGATTTAATATCTGCTCGTCGACCAGGACTTGAGACCACAACGTTCCCAGCTCGATTCCACAGCTGGTACGTCCGCACACTTCTCTTCTCTTCGAGATATATCACTAGGGGTTCCCTTCTGGCGGGAGCTCAAACGGAGCGCGGCTTCCCCCTGCGATGTCTGGCACTCAAGTGAGGTCAAGGTCCTCCGGAAGCGAGCCTCACGCCTCCAGCAAAATGTCCACATCTCCTAGCCAGTCATTTATCTGTTTCCTTACTTACTGCCCATAATCTCAAACTGTTACACATATCCAACCAACTATTTTACATATGCGTTATCACCTCAATACTTGCTAGACCTTCTAGTTAGGTCAGGCTTGCTGAATAACTCTCAAGGAGGGAGACTCGTTTCTCCTGTAGGCTGAGATCATAACACTCCCCTCCCCTTATTTTTGAGAGTTATTCCAGTGGCAAAGCTCGGGATAATACATCCGCCACCACACTGTCTCGTTCTTCACCCCATATACTCTCTTAGGAGTCTACAATTAATTCGTTGCACCTTGCAACATCTAGCTCACAACTCTCCAGAAACACGATCTTCTCATAAACGATTTGACTTCTCTGGCACCTCTTGGCTAGGCTGTCCTCCTTGGACGCCTGCAATCCATTGGTCCACTCTACTTATTGTCTCCACCCTCCGTTTCCTCGTCTTCTTCTCTTCACGTCCAGAGTCAGACATCTACTGTCTGTACCTCCTCTGTCGTCTTCACACTTCCATCTACTGCCGTTATACTTCCGCCTCCTGTCATCATACTTCACTTCCTCGTCTTCACCGACGATCCTCCCCTTCGTCTCCTCATTTATCCGAGACATCATCTTGTTTGACCTCCATCGAGTCCTCGGCTTTCTTCTATTCCTCCATGCTTGCATCATCATCCTCTTCCCACACTTCTCACCTCTATGCAACTCCATTTCTTCTCCTTCAACTCTTCTTCGTTCCCTAAAAGTTTCTTCGAGCGCTGTACTACATCCAACAGCATTCGACCGTACGCGTCGTCTTGCCTCTCCCAAAGTGCTCGTAAGCATCTCTCCACACATACTGTCTCTTCTCCTCTCATTTTCTCGGCTATCACTCTTCTTCACTATCTCTCCTCCACGTTTTCTGTGAAACATATCAACTCCTGACACCTCAAACAACTTAACTCCACTATCCCTATGTCTCTGTGCTTGTGGACAACGTGACGCTCTACTCCCGTCCTCAGTATGTCCACATCCTTCCTCATTCCTACTCAGCACAGTTGCATTCGCCTTCCGACTCTCAATTTCCGCAGTCTGGGCTCTCTTCAGGTCAACTCCCTTCACAGTATTCTTCTTCGGCTGGGCCATCTTCACTTTTGACCTCACCGAGACTTCATTTTCCTGGGCTGGACCTTCATCAAATAGCCGTGCTATATCTACATCGATCTCTTCCACTGGCTGAATCGACACTGTCTCACCTTCTCCAGTGTCTTCCTCGTCGGCCACCTCTGCCTTCGTCACTACCGAGACAGGGTACTCAATGGCTTGGCGGTCTCCTGACTCATCTCCTCGGATGTCAGTCAGGTTCACACTCTCAGGTGTCCCACCCGTGCCGTGGCCTTCTGGGCTCTCCTCTGGCACAGTCTCCACCATGACTCTTGGCAACACCTTTGTCCCGCACAAGTCATTTCCCAGGATCACTTGGACTCCTGGAACAGGTATGTCGGGGCACACTCCCAACATCACCTCTGCCGACACATATTCCGACCTTAGCTGGACAGTACATACGGGCATGTCACTTTCAGACAACAACCCATATACCTTCATCTTACTCCTGCCAGCTAACCGTCGATCATTCCCAATCAGGCTTCTCGAAATCAAGCTCTGATTAGCTCCGGTATCTCTTAAGATACCAACTTCTACCTCAGGTTGGCCTCCTACACTGATCCAACCTTTACTCATGAACGGCCTATACCTCTCGTTCACTAAATTCGCTCTCTGTGGTTTGTCTCGGAACACATTAGTATATTTACTTCCGGGGTCACACATGGCCAGGGTCACAACTCTCTTGCCCTGTCTACAATCTCGCATCACGTGACCCAATCCGTTACAATTGTAACATCTCATCTGGGAAAGGTCTCTTCTATATGTACCAGAGTAGCTCTGACTCTGTCCACTCGCATGAGAATTCCTCGGGCCAGGTACACTACTTGCACTCTGTGGGGTTTTACTGGACTCTCGATTTCCAGGATAACGATTAGTTTCTCGTTTAGCTCCTCCATCTTCACTTTCAGACGAAGTGCGCGACCTACTCTTCTGAGTTTTAGGGTACTTACTTTTATCTGCCCATTTATCAAAATTTTTCTCACCCCAGACTCTTCTGGGTCTTTCATAATTTCTTCCTCCCCAGACTCCATTGGATCTGCCATTGCTGCGTCTCACCTCATTCTTCACTCTGTTCTCCCTTAAGCTCTTGTACGCTTCAGTAATCATATCCGCCCTATCTGCGGCATCTTTCACCTCCATTATCCCTGCTTCTTGGATCTTGAACTTTGTTTCGGGATGCATCATCTCCAAGAACTTCTCCATGACCATCAGTTGCTTCAGGTCAGCGTAAGATCCAACTCCAGCAGCCTCAATCCACTTCTGGAATCGTCTTTCCAGATCCCTTGCTGTCTCAGCAAACGTACATGCTCCAACTTTCACCATCTCTCTGAAACGCTTTCTATAAGCTTCTGGGGTTAACTGAAACGAGCGCAATATGCTGCTCTTTACCGTGGCATAATCCTGGCACTCTTCCAGTGACAATTGGGTGTATGCCTCCCTGGCTGCACCGGTCAATCTTAACTGGACCAGCTGGGCCCATTCCTCCTGTGGCCACTCTTTGATGCTGGCTACTTTTTCAAAGTGCTCGAAAAAGCTCTCTGCTTCTTCGGGAACAAACAAGGGAATGTCCTTCTCCCTAACCCTAACATCTGGTGGGTGTGATACCTGGGTGGTGCTCTCTGGCAACCCATGTTCAATCCTTTGCTCAGCCAAGGTTCTATTCGCTTCTATCTGCATTTGTTTTGTTCTCTCTTTTTCTTTTTCGACTTGGGCTTTTTCTTTCTCCTGTTCTAACTCCAGTTCCCTTACTCTGGTTTTCTCTTTTTCTTTCTCCACCTCTAGTCTTGCTTTCTCTTTTTCTATTTCCAGTCTGGTTTTTTCTTTTTCCTTCTCTGCTTCATTTTTCATCTGGAGTTCTAATTTCATCTTTTCCAGCTGGAACTGTCTCTCCTTGTCCTCTCGTTGTTGCTGCATCTGGAGCTCTAACTGGAATCTCTCCAAGCTCCTATTTCGGCTACTCCTGCTACTGCGGCTACTCTTGCTGCTCCTACTCGATCCCTGGGATCTCACTTCATCCTGCCCATCATCCTCCTTTCCACTTTCAGCTCCTTTTTGGGCTCCTTGTTCTGCCGCTTCATTTTTGGCTCTTAACTGCCTCAGGGTCTCATCCTTCATCCCAGCTACTTTAGATGCTTTCAACCTGATGCCACATTTTTCTGCTATTTGCTTCAATTGATCCCTCGTGCAACCTTCCAAGTCCTCAGGCTTGCCTGACTCCACAAACGCTTGCACATTATCCATCTTTGTCCTGTGAGTCTTCCCAAGAGAGAGAGTATACACCTGCGGTCACACAGTTTATCTATTTCAGCAAGGGTGTACAACTCCACTCTTGGACAGGGTGTGGGTGTGTCAGTTCACTATCCCGGACAGGCCCCCAATTTATTATAGACTATGGGTTGGTTGGTGTTGTCGTTGTCGATCCTTCTCTATGGACAACCCAACCCACAACTCGGCAGAGTGCTTATACTAGGAGATCACCCTTGGCGCTTCTGGCTCTTGGAGAGGGGCTCAACGTCACGCGTTTAGGGGATGCGGCTCCAACACTTAGCCTCGTTGTCACGTGCACACACCCACTCGAGCCGCTGTGACTCCCCACTCTCTCCTTATGAGATATGATCTCCTCAATCCCCCTATGACTTACTAGTATTACCTCCTACCCTGTCCACAGCAGTGGTTCATGGTTCTTTCTCTCTCTCTCTCCTTCTTTACTACCTCCTGGGAAGCCTCACTAGGACAAGGGCAAACACCAGCAAATTGTGACACATTTACTGAACAAAGCGCATACACGATACATACACACATATAATAATAATGAATCCTATACTCTATAATATCACAATCAGGTTGCACTCCAATACCATCAGAACTCTATTATCAGCTTATCAAGTGGTATCCTATCTCCTGGTTCACCACCTGATACTATTAACCTCCTCAAGTTGATCAAATCTACATACGCTGTTGCACTATCAGCAAGATAATGTATATATAGAAAATCAGCATTTGAATGCTATAACATATATCAGTATAAATGTTCATTGATGCACAACAATGATTAATCGATCAATATCAGTCCTAGAACGCATACATCTGTAGGTAATCAAGCCTACGACTGTAACTCTAAACTTCAGTATAAAACACTCCCTGACATAAGAATGCAAACAGTCACTCACCTCTCACTGCGTCTTGCACGCTACTGACAACCAAACACTATCAACTCCCTATAAGTAATCCACCAGAACTTCCCCTTCCACCTCTGGAAGTTCACAACCCTAATATCCTTAGGTTCTTCCGGGCTTCACTACCAGGATCCTCTGCAGCTCCTCCAGGCTGCTATCATGAAGTTTCCTTGAGCAACTACGGTGCTTCACCCTTCTGCTAGGGTCCTCCACAGCTCTCTTGGCTGCTACACCATGAAGTTTCCCCGAGCAACTATGGTGCTTCTCCACCTCTACAGAAGCACGTGACACTCCTCTTCACTGCTGCTTCTCCTCACAGCTCGAGGTCCTCTGCTCCACTACCTTGGAATCTCATCAGCTACTTCATCTGCTGGCTTCGAAGTTCTCAGCAACTTCTTCCCCAAAAGACAAACCTGCAACCCATCGACGTTCCAATAAAATGTTCCCCTTTAACACATAAACAAAAATAACCACACAATATGCTTGCCTCAAACCTCTATCTGTCCTCTACATACAGTGAGAGTGGACTCCCCCGTTTTGGGCGGGTCCATACTCCACCTCGCCTGGCGGCGGTCCTCACTCCCTGGGAGGGTCTTCCTCCATCCGGAGCCAGGCTCCCTCAGTCGTCCGCCAGCGCTCAGAGGGGGCGGACGTCGCTCCGTGTTCCTCCCTCTCCACTCTCTTATTTCAGGCTTTCTGCCTTATTAAAACATGTCTAACTTATAAATAAACATTGCTACTGTCGCTGGGCACACGACCAACTACAAGTGATCACTATGAACTGGCGTATATCGTGCTTACCACAGATTAATTGGTCGAGGGCGCTTTCCCTCTGACGGCGTCTGGTCAGGGCGCTCCCACGGCCCACAATAATGCTTCTGGGCGATTTAATATCTGCTCGTCGACCAGGACTTGAGACCACAACGTTCCCAGCTCGATTCCACAGCTGGTACGTCCGCACACTTCTCTTCTCTTCGAGATATATCACTAGGGGTTCCCTTCTGGCGGGAGCTCAAACGGAGCGCGGCTTCCCCCTGCGATGTCTGGCACTCAAGTGAGGTCAAGGTCCTCCGGAAGCGAGCCTCACGCCTCCAGCAAAATGTCCACATCTCCTAGCCAGTCATTTATCTGTTTCCTTACTTACTGCCCATAATCTCAAACTGTTACACATATCCAACCAACTATTTTACATATGCGTTATCACCTCAATACTTGCTAGACCTTCTAGTTAGGTCAGGCTTGCTGAATAACTCTCAAGGAGGGAGACTCGTTTCTCCTGTAGGCTGAGATCATAACATTGCTCAACAGATTTAATTTGGGATCTCTACCAGTTGCCTTCCTAATAGTCTGAAATGAAATATTCTCAAAAGACAAAGTTTTCACCAGGTTAACTTACTCCACTTGAATACTGGAATTAAACTCTTCTGTAACAGGCAATCTACTTAATGCTCAGCCACTACATTATCCTTGCCCGACTTTAATACCAAATCATACTCAAACTGTGAAAGTAGCAATGCCCATAGGTGAATTCTAGTATTATCATTAACTAGAATTTGTTTACCTCTACCAAACAATCTTAACAGGGGTTAGGATTTTTTTCTGTTCTAGCCTTCTGTTCTGTTCTAGAAGTCTGTTCTAGCAAGACATTTCCTACCTATCAGAAAATACCTCAGTTTTTTTTACAGCATATACCAAATCTAAGGCTTCTTTGTCTAATTGGTAATAATTCTTCTCTGCATGAGATAATTTCTTGCTAGCAAAACAGACTGTTTTTTCCTGGCATCTACTTCCTGTAATAATACTCAGCCCACTCGTACTGGGCAAGCATCAATCTCCAGTTTTAAAGGAAGTTTACTAGTAAAATTAGTGAGCACTGGAGAATTTATCAATTCCTGCTTAATATTCCTGAAATCCTTCTCATTCGCTGCCCACCTAACTCTAGCCCCTTTTTTCAATAATTTATACAAGTCAGCTAATTTTGTTGAAAAGTTCTTCACGAACTTACAAAAAGTATGTCACCATGCCTTCAAAAGACTGTACTTCCCCACTGATGTTGGGGCTGGGGGGGGAGGGGGCTATATAGTAAATACGTTTTTGTGAGGAGTAAAGCCCTTACCTGAAATATGGTACCCCAGGTATTCAATGACATTGGTCTTCATTGCTGTTTCACCCGCATTAATCTTCACATTGTGCTCTTGCAGAAGATTCAAAACATTTTCTAATCTTGTATCATACTCTTCCTCATTCTCCCCGCATACAATAATGTCATCTAAAAAGCTAGCAACACCCTCAATGTTTACTAACAAATGGGACATGAATCACTGAAAAATTTCTGGAGACGAGGAGAGTCCAAAAGGGACTTTTACACTTAAATAACTCCTGATATAAATTAATAACTAACAATTTCTGACTCTCTGCATCTACAGGAGTTTGCAAGCAGGCATATTTCAGGTCAGTCTTAGAAAATTTTGCCCCCCTTGCAACCCAGGTACAACTCATCTATTTTTGGTAATAGGTATTTTTTACAAGGGATTAGGTTATTTAATTCTTTAAATATCTGCATAGATTATCATGGATTTTGCGGTCTGCCTTCAACATTGGTACAATTGGGGATGCTCATTCACTATGTGGAATTGGCTCTAACATATACGATACGATAATTGGCATTATCGTATGCACTTAATGATTTTCCACATGTTTAACATTTAATTGTAACGTATCTGCCCACTCTCTAGACAGTGTTGACACTGCAGCACCAGTGTCCAATTTCAAGGGAACTAACTTCCCATCAATTACAAAAGTTCACCACTTGTGACTTCACAGAACATACCTTTCCTTTCCTTTCTCCGAAAGGAAAGGAAAGGAAAGGTCTGCTTTCCTCACCTGCAGCTTCTTCAGACGGTTTACCTTCCTCTACTGTCTTGACCACAGTACCATTACCTCTTCTTCCTGCATTCCCTGGTCGTATCCTCTCCAAGACTTAGCTATTTGTTTTCAAGTTTTCTTTTCACACTTTTCTCAAGTGCCCTTTCTTGTCACAAAAGTTCCATATGTAGTCCTTAAACTTGAAGTAGCCACTACTGTATTTGTACCAACAGTGTGATCTGTAGAATTACTCAAAGCCACCCAAAGTCACCACAAGCTACTCAGAGCCAGCTAGCATTACATAAGTAATGAAGAAATATGGTATATTTACTATAAAGTTGGTGCTGAGTGCAGAACATGATCAAACCTATTCTTACTCTGAAATAATCTAATTTAATAACGAAATTAAAAGTAAATATGTTGCAGGTGACGCCATAGGAAGTCGACGGTCCAAGCGACAATGTTGTTGATTGACTTATGCAAGATATATGGTTGCCTGGAGAGTGTTTGCTGGCGTATCAACCTCCTGAACACAGTGATCCAGTCGTCGCACATCTCTGCTCAAATTGTCGCAAATTTAAGTGGTGATATAAACAAGAAGAATGCGTATTTATAATAATATCGGTGTATACTGACAGCAGGTTTTCATTTATACATGTCTCACTGAATATGACTGCATATTCTGTATTGATTACTTCCTGGTTTAAGGCTTCTATCCCTCTGACTAGTGCTCTTGCATCCGGGTTTAATTGGAAGAGGAGTTCTCCAAAAGTCATGTTCGTTCGAGGTGAAGAAAAAAATAAATAAATAACTGAAGAATGTATTTCACTTATTATAAAATTTACACAACATTTTGAACCAACATGGTTCATTCTCAAGTGATGTTACAGTACAGGACATTTATATTTATACTATTAGTGGATCAGGTGACTACAAGTGGATCGAACAATGGGGTCAGGTGTGAACAAATGGAATGAACAATGAGTATACATTTCGCAGAGGCTCAAAGCAGTCATAGAACGACAGCTGGAAACCATCTCAAGATCTTCAACGACTCACATCTTCACAGACGGATCAGTTGATCAGGAAAGAGGTTCTGCTGGGGCAGCAGTTTACACTACCAACCATGAAGCTTACTGGAGCATGAATAGTGGGTGCTCAACATTGCAAACAGAATTATATGCCCTGAAGGAGGCATTCACTAATAAAGAGGTTCCTGTTTTTGTTATTAGTACATCCAAAAATGGCAGACTGTTATTTTCACTATTTTCATTTGTAAATCGGAGGACTGACTCTAGATGGCTTTTTAGATCAATTAGTTCATCTGAGTCTTTTACTATGACGAATATGTCATCTACATAACGGCAGTATTCAATTGGTGTTTACCTACTACTGAGGACTCACTCTTCGATAGTTACCATGTAAAAATTAGCGAATAACACTCCTAAGGGGGATCCCATTGCTACTCCATTTATTTATAGATACTGTACATGTTACCTTGCGGACTGATGAAAGGGGCTTCCTTTGTACATGCCTCAAGAAGACTCTTCAAGTGTGACTCAGGTATGTCTAATTTGGGGGTGCTCTCGTCTCTGTATACTCTCTCCATTATCATGTCTATGGTTGTGTCGACTGGGACGTTGGTAAATAGGGATTCGGCATCCAGGGAAGCAATAATTTCATCGGGCTGTGAGGTTTTGATTAATTCTAGGAAATCTGCTGATTGTAGACTGTAGATTGTAGTTGCTTGGAGTGTATGGAGTTAGGAGTTCGTTAAGCCTTTTTGCCAGGTGATAGGTTGGAGTTGGTATTTGGCTGATTATTGAGCGTAGTGGGTTACCTGTTACCTAGTAATTGTTTTGTTCACTTTGCGTTTAAGGTCTTTGTTACGGACCCGAGCCCAGCGTCCGAGCACGGAGCAGTGACGACCGCGCCATCTCTGGGTCAGCTCCCGAAACCCCCTCCAAATGGACGACACCACCTAGTGAGGACGAGATATACTGGCCACAAGGGCTAGTTTCCCGTCCTGATCAGCTCATAACACAGCCGCTGCTGACCTCTGGTGAGGTGGAG
Source organism: Procambarus clarkii (assembly GCF_040958095.1). Taxonomy (NCBI): domain Eukaryota; kingdom Metazoa; phylum Arthropoda; class Malacostraca; order Decapoda; family Cambaridae; genus Procambarus; species Procambarus clarkii. The sequence goes on from NC_091219.1 coordinate 5,144,448, forward strand.
CTTAGACAGCAACGCCATCTATGGAGTAGATACGTCGGGCGTTTGTGTCTAAGCCTGTAAGTGAGGTGCCCTAGAGTGTCCCTATTACCGATGACGTGTCTGATTACAGAGTCGACCTGGGACTGCTGTAATGGAAGTTGGATCAGTCTACCCAAGGCAGTCGAAGAGTCTCCACGTGTTTGCTGCAGCAGCTGTGAGTCACCCCCCGGATGAACACTCTGGTGTTAGCCTGCCTGTGACATGGCAGTTGAGGGATTGTCGTACCCGGGGCTGACTGGTGGAGACGCTTAACCACTGGGGCGTTGTGGTGAGGAGAGTGATCTGTGGGATCACACGAGGCTCCTGACTAGGGCTCACTACCCTAGTATCGGTTGTGGAGTGGCCTAACCAGCGTTGCTAATTGGAACCTGCCAGCTACAGGCTGGATTTGTGGTAGACGGCCTCCACGACGGTGCCCCCAGTGGAACTGTGATTTGGCTGGCCTGTGGCCAGGGTAGACTCAAGAGAATCGAAGGATTCGTCGTGAGGCCACAAGAGGACCAAGAGCTAAGCATCGTCGAGCACCGTGGAACACTCCGCGTCTTCAGAGGAAGACCACATTGTATATAATAGTGTTAATACCTCCCCCGTGTGATAAGATATATATTATTTATGGTGATGGTGACAATTATATTATTATGTTTTTGCCTTTGTCTCCCTTTCCCTTTTATTTACTTGCGTTACGGATCGCATCCCTTGAAAGCCACTACTAGCTTGGGGCCGGATACCCTACCTCTAACAACATCAGAGAAAGAACCCGGTTGCGACCCGAGAGGGCCGTAACAGTCTTCCACAGGGTTCCTCGTGATTCGTTGAAATGTAGTGTCATCACTGAGGATGTCTCTGATTTTATTCATGTATTCTTGGGTAGTAATCATTACATATGCTGCTGTCATGTCAGCTTCTCTTATTGTTACATCGTCCAGATTTTTTAGTTGTTTTGCTGCTTCGTTGATAATATAATAATATCCTGCATAAATAGCCATAAAACATTTAATCTTTATTAAAAAAACGTGACTTGAAGTTAAATAAACTTCATAAGACAATAGTTTTGTTATATAGATACTAACGTTATTCATTGGTATTTGTTCACTACTTAAACTACCCTTGTCTTTTTCGCTCATAAAACACCAAACCCTACACGCTCACTGATATATTGCTTAATTATCATCTGATTAGATAGGAAAGATATTTATATTTTGAACAAGGTTTTTGGCCAGCGCTCTCCCTATCAATGGAAACTACGACCTTCAGAAGATCAATGTTAACTTAAAAAACTTATAGATACTGTAATAAATGAAGTTTTCTATGTCATCAGAAAGACAAAAATATAAGCTGCATGTTAATACTTTTGTTTAAATATATATTTATTTATTTATATATATATATACAAGAAGGTACATTGGATTTATGAGAATACATAACATTGATGTCTTTACATTCTTGTAAAGCCACTAACACGCATATCGTTTCAGGCAGGTCATTAATCTAACAGATAATTTTAAGTAGGTAATTTATAAGAAAATTTGACATTAGTAGGTACATTAAAGTAAAATTTGAGGATTATTAACAGGTACATTGTAGCATAATTTGAGGATTATTTAAAGGTATTTTGAAGTAAAATATGCATTCAGTGTAACACCATGATATAAGAGGATAGCAATGATTACAAGGGTAAAGTAATGTACATGTTATGTAAAGGCTCATGTACATATATTGGCGGATTGGGTAGCACTAGATACAATGCGAGTTAAAAGCACTAAGTAGTAATATGAAGGTGAAATTGGGCCCTTTTTTTTAATAAGGCAAAAGTTGGACAGCTTTTCAATTCGTTAGTGAGTGAGTTCCATAGACTAGGTCCCTTTATTTGCATAGTGTTTTTACACAGATTAAGTTTGACTTTTGGGGATACCAAAGAGATATTTATTTCTGGCGTGGTGATTATGGGTTCTATTACATCTGTCCATGAAGAGTTTCAGAACAGGGTTTGCATTTAAGAGCAGGGTTTTGAAAATGTAATGGCACAAGAGAATGGAGAATGTGTGGAGTGAGTTTATGCATAGCATGTTTAGGCATTTAAACAGGGAAGGGGGTTCTGAGTGTTGTCTGAAAGCAGAGTTTGTAATTGTTCTGATAGTAAATTTTGGCTGGGTTATGATAGGCTTGAGGTGGTTTGCAGTGGTTGAACCCCATGCACAGATACCATATGTAAGATAGGGATAGTTTAGCGTGCAGTATAGTAAGAGGAGAGCAGAGTTTGGAACATAATATCTGACTTTAGACAGTATACCGACCGTTTTTGAGACTTTCTTGGTAATGTGTTGTATGTGGGTGCTGAAGTTGAGTCTCTTGTCTAAGTATAGGCCAAGGAACTTTCGATCTTTCTATTGCTGTTGTTAACATTGTCTATCGAAGCAGAATTGCATTTGTTGATTTGCTTTCAAATATGATGCTGTAGGTCTTTTCTATGTTTAATGTGAGTTTGTTGGTTGACATCCATAAATGGACTCTTTTTAATTCATTATTTACATTATTTATTGTGTGTGGGTTGGGGTCTGAGTAGATGAAGGTAGTATAATCAGCAAATAATATAGGTTTAAGATTGTTATAGACATTAGGCAGATCATTGATGTATATAAGAAATAGGAGAGGCACTAGGATGCTGCCCTGTGGCACTCCTATGGTTAATGGTAGAGTGGGAGAGGTTTTATCATTGGTGGGGCTACATATTGGTATCTGTCACTAAGATAGGATCATATATAGTTCAGGGCAAGGCCTCGGATTCCATAATGGTGGAGTTTAAGTAAGAGGTAGTTATGGTTAACAGAATCAAAGGCCTTTCTCAGGTCAATGAAGAGTCCAATCTGAAACTCATTTTTGTCAAGGGCTGAGTAGATTATATCAAGGAGACTAATAATTGCATCGTTGGAACTCTTTTTTAGGGAGCGGTAGCCAGACTGACCGGGACTTAGTATGTTGAATTTTAGGTAGGTTTTTTAGTATGGTGAATTTTAGGTTTTAGGAGGTGGTGGTAGAGCTATTTGTAAATAATTTGTTCAAATAATTTTGATAATATACGTAGATTTGATATGGTCTGTAATTGCTTATGTCTGTCGGATGAACCTTTATGAACTGGCATTACTCTTGCTTTTTTAAGGATATCAGGGAATGAATGACATACTAGAGATTTGCTGAACAGCAGAGCTTTGGGTGCACAAGGGCATGGGAGGTGCTCTTGTATACCATAGATGGTATTTCACTAATTTTCCCAGCTTTGGTTTCCAGTGAGTGAATGATGGACACAATTCAGTGATTCAATGAGTCACCAGTCGGGCTGATTGGTGAAAGGAGAAAAGAATTTGGATAGCTGCCTGAAAGATATGTGGTAATATGTGTCTTGAGTCTTTGGAAATTTTCTGGCAAGGTTAGCACCAAGCACCTATTAAATTCTGTTCCCGTTTCAAGATCTGTTGCAGGTGTATAATCATCCTTGGAGAGTTTTATCTGGTTACGTGAATGTTGTTTAGCTCCTAGGATGATAGAGATGGCTCTCCATGTGCTTTTCATGTTGACTTTTGTTTCTTTGAATGTACTCACAATAGGAAAGTTTTGCTTTTCCTATTATACTGGTAAGCATTGTTGAGTACCTCTTAACTACTTCCTTTGTAACTAGGCCATTCCTAAGATTTTTTCATATTCATGTTTCTTGTTGATTGATTATGCCGCTTGTGAGTCAGGGATTGTCTAATTTTTAGCCGGTTACTTGCTTGGTGAGGAGAGAAAAATGAGTGTTGTAAAGACTCAGAGTTTTGGAAAGGAAGAGGTTAATTAGCTAATGAATTTATATCCTGTGTATTATTACATTCAGATTCCCAGTTTATATTGTGAAGTGCATTTGTGAGATTGTCAATTGCTGCTTCACTGTGTAACCTGAAGGTAAGTTTCTTGTTCGCTGGTGGTGTTATGTCCATGTTTGCTATGAGGAAGGTAGAATAGTGGTCAGTTCTGTCAGTGATTATAACAGATGCAAGGGGAGCTACTACGTTAGTCCATAAGTGTTCCAAGGTAGTAGCAGATGTTTGAGTGACTCGGGTGGGCTTGGTGATTGTGGGGATTAGCATACAGGAGTTCATGCAGTTTAGGAAATAGTCGACTTGAGGGCTATTTTGTTGATACAGGTCAGTATTGAAGTCACCTCCTAGAATGATGTGATTTTAGTTGAGATTGTTGTTTACGATAAGATTCCTTGGGTTATCTGATAATGAAGCTTCGTTAGTATCGTTAGTATCGTATTAGTTAGTATCTTTGTTAGCAAATCTATAGATAGCTCCTATAGTCAAGGAGGATTTAAGGGAACTCTTTGAAGTGATCAAAGGTATATTCACAGTAGTCATCTCTATCACTAATGATACTATTGCAGATGAAGGTATCTTGGTAATATATAGCTGTGCCACTTTCTTTTTAGTTAGGCCTACAGTTGTGAATGGCTTTGTAACCAACCAAGTTGTAAAGTTGGGTATGGTCTTTATTTAGCCAGGTTTCTTTTAAAATAAGGACCCATAGTACTTACTGCTGTGAGTAGTGCATTTATATCATCAAAATGATTACCAAGTGATCTGACATTTTGGTTAAAAACTGATAGGCAAATGTTATTCTGGAGTTTGTTTTTTGCAAGGTTTGCTGTGTAATACCTGCAGTAGTGATGATCAATAAACTGGCTGTTGTAAATTTGTGACAGCAGATTTAGTTCAGGATCACTATCAGCTTGCATGTAGATGCAATTGAGTCAAGATACAATAAGGTAAGAAATTACCGAAAATTTCCCGATGCAATTTAGTCAAATACTATATCTGCTGTAAATATTAAATAACTATAGTAAAAAAAGAAAAAATGAAAAACCACATTTAATTGAAACAAGTAAAAGTAAAATATTGCTCATTGTACTGTGACAGTAATAACAAATAACAATAGAGTAAGTGACGAATGAAGAAATGAACAATGTAAAATGGTGGGATAAACAAGATTAAAACAAAATAAAATTTAAAACCTTTTGAATGGAAAGGCAGAGCTATAGTACACTTTGATTGTTAGATGAAACTATAAGGTACACTCTGGTGTTGAGAAGGTTCTGTGGTAGAAGGACCACAGGGATAGTGTTCTGTGGTAGAGGGGACCCCAGGGATAGGGTTCTGTGGTAGAGGGGACCCCAGAGATAGGGCTCTGTTGTAGAGGGGACCCCAGGGATAGGGTTCTTTGGTAGAGGGGACTCCAGGGATAGTGTTCACTTGGCATCTGGTTATTCAGTCAATAACCCACAGTCAGTGAGGAAAGATCTGAGGTGCGCCTCAGTGGTTATTTCATAGGTCTTCTCAGTGTCAGACTTCTTAGCTAGTATTTTACCACCTCTTACAAAACAATGTTTAATTGATCCATTGGATTTTTTACGAACTTGATGTAGTTTAAATAAAAGATTTTGTCTGTTCCTATACAACTGAAGTGACAGTGAAGATATAAGCATTTTTATTGTTGATGGCTAGCTCAGGGAGTGTGAAGCCCTGCACAAATGTCAATAAATTTCGTAATTAAATTGCATATATGCAAAGTAACCTTAAAGGTCTATAAGTCAGAATAAAGACAGATGTAGATGATAATGTGTCTACATTTCAAGGAACATATATCTTACATGAAAACCCAGATATGGTTAAATAAATACTACTCCACCATCACCAGTGTCCGGACACATGAACACTACCAAGGCAACAGTGTCCAGCCAGATGGTGAACACAGGCTGCACAATCCTAATAAATTATGTAACTCTCAGAGATGCATTGATAAACGTTAATATTTTATATTTTAAAAATACAGATATAAACTTTGTTTTAAACATTTAATGTAACAATATTTCAAGTATTCGAACCAAGATATATTTAGCATTTAACGATTTCCTATAAAGTTGCAATGATACCTTAATTGCACTTTCTCATCATCATATTCAGACAGAAATTAACTTAAAATTTTTGTCACTTTAATACACAAACGCCTCCGTGGTGTCGCCTTGTCGTAGTGAGGGGCTCACATAAACCTCCCTGGGACTGGTGAGGGTTGCCTTTGTCTCCTCTCTTGCCCCTCTTTGGGTGTTGTACGTGCTAAAAGGCACCATGTAGGGGCCTTGTGAGTCATCGGGCCGCCCACTGGAGGGGTCGCCTGTGAGGGGCTGCCTTAAGTGGATGGTTGGGTGTCCAGGCTGGGACAAAAGGGGGAATGGGGTCTTTGCACCAGTGAGGGAGACTGGAAGAAGCAGTAGGACTCCCCTGTTAAAAAGGGGAAGAATCGCTGGGGACGACGCACCCTTCCTGCACTGGCCCGCATTCGGCCTCCCTGGCTGCCCTGGTAGGTGGTGTCCCTTGTTTCCAAGCCCCAGGCTTTTAAAGTGAATGCCGAATGGAAACCGACACGATCTTTCTTACCCAGACTCGTGGGGTGGACGACCTTGCCCCTGAGTCGGACTGTGATGGAAGACTTTGTAGTCTTCCTCGCTACATTGGGCCCAGACCGAACTACTCCGCCCCCCCCCCCCCCGCTCCCACCCCCTTCTTTGGTAGAGTTGAGTCCCAAGCCCTCACGGGTGGCCTTGGCACGGCTCTGTCTCTCATTGTGACTACCGCACCTTTTAACCCCCTCTCTCTCTGGGGGTTCTCAATGCCGTCCCCACCACGGCCACACTTGATCTACATCATCTTGATTCAACTTTTCCCTGACGATTTCTTCCTCCACAAACACCTTGTTGATTCGGTAGATGCCTCTGTTACTTTTAACCCCGTCCGTCTCGGTACACGTGTCGTCGCTGCTCCTTCTCAGGATGCAGCTACCTGCTTAGCCGCATTGTTCTGCATTTGGGAGACCCCAATGCAGAACCTCAGTGTTGGCTCTGTTCTCCTACGCTATGTTGCAACTATGTTGCAGACTGCTATGGGGAGTATATCTTCGCCAGCTTCAGAGTCAAGGGTGCCGAGTCTGTCCTGACTGTGGGTGCAGTTTATAGAATTCCTAACACTCATGTGTCTGAATTCAACTCAAACCTTAGAAATCTAATACTTGATAACAGACTGAACAAAAACCACCTAATTATCGCAGGGGACTTTAATATTGACCTCTGCGAGCCTGATCACCCCACTGCTGTTAGCTTCCTCAACTGTATGAATTCCTGCTTCCTCATACCCTTAATCACTAGACCTACTAGAATCACTGATAGCACTGCCACGACGCTAGATCACATCTGGACAAATATAACCTCTCCGCTTACTTCAGGTATAATCACCGATAGCACTACAGATCATTACCCCACATTTCTCTTAACTAACATTAGCAAACCACCTCTTGAGTCAAGAGTGATACGTTTTAGACTTCACAATGAAACTGCTTTAGACCATTTTATAACTGCTGCTGATAATGTCAACTGGGAGTCCGAGTTAGGTAACATAGTGGACATCAACCTAGCAGTGCAATCTTTTCTTCAAAAAACTCTTAGCCTTTATAATACCCACTGTCCTATGCTTACAAAACAAGTCACAACCAAAAGGCTTAACAATCCCTGGCTTACAAAGGGAATACTTAAATCTATTAATAAAAAACATGACCTTGAGAAGAAGTATAGGTTAGGAATTGTCTCCAAAGAATTCTCAAAGAATTACTCATTATTGCTGTCTAAGATAATTAGACGAGCCAAAACTAAATACTACGAAGATAAATTTACCCAAATAAAGAGCAACATTAAACAAACTTGGAGAACAATTTCTCAAATATTGGGATCAAAGAAGTCTTTAAATAACAAACCGACTCTCCTGTCTAATAACGATGGTCAGCTTTCAGCCTCTGATTCTGCTATTGAGTTCAATAGGTTCTTCTCTTCCATTGGTTCATCCCTTGCAAATGATATTCCATCTTCCAGTACAGACATTAAGGACTATCTTTCAGGTAACTATCCACAGTCTCTGTACCTAAAGCCTATTAATTCCACTGACGTCAATGAGATAATCCTTTCCCTTAAAACCAAGTCTGGTGCCCTTGAGGAGATACCAACTTTAATTTACAAAAAAGCCTCCAGATCTTTAGCCCCTGCTATTGCTTTGCTCTTCAACAAGTCACTTGAACTCCAAACCTTCCCAGATATTCTAAAAAAAGCGAGAGTAACGCCTGTCCACAAATGTGGTAATCTCACAGATGTTAACAACTACAGACCTATATCTATCCTGCCAAACTTGTCAAAAATTTTTGAAAAACTAATCTATAAGCAGCTTTACTCATATCTAGCCAAACTCAATATACTTAGCCCTTGCCAATATGGCTTCAGACCCAAAAAAAGCACTAACGATGCACTTATTAGTATGCTTAACTCGATTCATACAGCTCTTGATAAAAATGAGTTCCCTGTTGGGTTGTTTGTGGACCTGCGTAAAGCTTTTGATACTGTCAACCACCAAAACCTTCTTCTTAAATTACATCATTATGGAGTCAGAGGACACTCCCTACAATACCTCAAATCCTACCTTACTGACAGGCTCCAATATGTTTCTGTGAATAATACAATCTCTCCCACCCTACCCATCAACATTGGTGTTCCCCAGGGCAGCATACTTGGCCCTCTCCTCTTTCTCATCTACATTAATGACCTTCCAAATGCCTCACAACACCTCAAACCAATTCTATTTGCTGACGACACAACCTTCATTTTCTCCAGTCCTGATCCCCTTGCTCTAAATGCCACAGTAAATACTGAGCTAAATAAAGTCCATCTGTGGCTAACTGCCAACAAACTAACCCTTAACATTGACAAAACCTTCTATATTCTGTTTGGCAATAAATCCTCTAATCAAATAAATCTCAAAATAAACAATACCCAAATTTGTAACAAATTAGATGGCAAATTCCTTGGCATTCTCATTGACCACAAGCTGAATTTCCAGGGACACATACTAAACATATCAAAAAAAGTTTAAAAAACTGTGGGCATTCTTTCTAAGATCAGATATTATGTACCACGCCCTGCCCTGGTGACTCTCTATTACTCCCTTATCTATCCATATCTCAACTATGGTATTTGTGCTTGGGGCTCTACTACCCAAAATCACTTACGTCCTCTAATTACTCAACACAAAGCTGCTATTAGGACAATATCCAATTCTGGCCCCAGACATCACTCGGTACCCCTACTCAAATCTCTGAATATGTTAGACATTAAGTCACTGCACATTCTCTCATGTGTAGTATACATATATAAAACGCTAAACTATAATGCCAATCCTGATCTCAAAAGCTCCATAGAAGGTTGTAACAGAACCCATGAGCATCACACCAGAAATAAATACAGTTTTGATATTCCTAGAGTACGTCTTAATCAAACTAGAAATGCTCTACAAATCAAGGGGCCCAGAATGTGGAATGACCTTCCCAACCATGTTAAAGACTGTACCTCTCTCAACCAGTTTAAGTTAAAAGCGAAGCTATACCTAATAAATTCCCTGTAACCTACCTTACCCTTCTATTGTCAACCAATGTCTGTTTTTTTCTTTAAAGAGCGCTGTTTGTCGACATAATTGTATTTGTGTTGCTTTTTCATCTATGTTTTCATTTCTTGTTTTCATTCTACTCATTATGCTCAATTAGTATTAAGCTTGTCATTTAAGTTTATCATGCCCGAAACGCTTTGCGTAATAGTGGCTTTAGGCATTGTATGTACTAGCTCTACCTATAAGTCTACCAATCCTTGTAAAAATTTATTGTATGTATGTACCTTACCTAAATAAAATTGTATTGTATTGTTGTATTGTATTGGTGTTAGAGACCTAAAAGACTGCCACGAGGATATTATTTGGTCTGAGATTTATTTGATTTGATAATTTATTGCCAAACAAAACTTTCTATATTTTGTTTGGCAATAAATCCTCAAATCAAATAAATCTCAGGATAAATAATACCCAAATTTGTAACAAAATAGGTGGCAAATTCCTTGGCATTCTCATTGACCAAAACTAAATTACCAGGGACACATTCTTAATATATCAAAAATAGATTCAAAAACTGTTGGCATTCTTTCTAAGATCAGATATTATGTGCCTCGCCCTGCCCAGGTGACGCTCTATTACTCCCTCATCTATCCATATCTCAACTATGGTATTTGTGCTTGGAGTTCTACTACCCAAAATCATTTACGTCCTCTAAATACTCAACACAAAGCTGCTATTAGGACAATATCTCACTCTGGCCCCAGACATCACTCGGTACCCCTACTCAAATCTCTGAATATGTTAGATATTAAGTCACTGCACATCTGCTGGCGATGAGTCACAATGACGTGGCTAAAGTATGATGACCAGACCACACACTAGAATGAGAAGGGACGACGACGTTTCGGTCCGTCCTGGACCATTCTCAAGTCCATTGTCGATATTATATATATTATGTATGTATGATTCTCAAGTCGACTTGGGTGTTCATGGTAGGTTGTTCTATTCACATAAGAATAGAACAACCTACCACGAACACCCAAATCACGGAACTATTTACTCTACCCACGATGAGAGTAAGGACAAGACCAGAACATAACAATGCCAACACAGAAGACAATGTCCAACAAAACAGGCCAATTACACTGGATTAATCTTTGTATGTAGATAGGAGCTGCCTCGTATGGGCCAATAGGACTTCTGCAGTTACCTCTATTCTTATGTTCTTATGTTTCACCCCACATTTATCCCTTATGTATCCCCCCATGTTTTCACCTTTATTGTCTTATCACCTGACCCAATGCGGGTATAAAATCAACCAGCATTGTAAGATCTCTTCACTTGAGAATGAACCATGGAGGTTCGAAACGTTGTGCAAATTGTATAAATAAGTGTAATTCATTCTATAGTAAATCACTTCTTTTCTTCACCTTAATAGTACGAAAAAGAGTTTTGGAGAACTCCTATTTCAACTATGCCCTGATGCTAAGAAAATAGAGGGATAGAAGCCCTAAACCAGAAAATAATAAATACAGAATATGCGGTCATATTCAATGAAACATGTTTCAAAGAAAACCTGCTGCCAGTATACACCAATATATATATATATATATATATATATATATATATATATATATATATATATATATATATATATATATATATATATATATATATATATATATATATATATATATATATATATATATATATATATATATATATATATATATATATATATATATATATATACATATATATATATACATATATATACATATATATATATATATATATATATATATATATATATATATATATATATATATATGTCGTACCTAGTAGCCAGAATACACTTTTTGGCCTACTATGCAAGGCCCGATTTGCCTAATAAGCCAAGTTTTCCTGAAATAATATATTTTCTCTAATTTTTTTCTTATGAAACGATAAAGCTACCCATTTTATTATGTATGAGGTTATTTTTTTTTTATTGGAGTTAAAATTAACGTAGATATATGACCGAACCTAACCAACCCTACCTAACCTAACCTAACCTATCTTTATAGGTTAGGTTAGGTTAGGTAGCAGAAAAAGTTAGGTTAGGTTAGGTTAGGTAGGTTAGGTAGTCGAAAAACAATTAATATATATATATATATATATATATATATATATATATATATATATATATATATATATATATATATATATATATATATATATATATATACATATACATATATATACATATATATACATATATATATATATATATATATATATATATATATATATATATATATATATATATATATATATATATATATATATATATATATATATGTGTGTGTGTGTGTGTATATCACGAAAATAAACACGTGATTAAGAATGTGACAATGTCAGACCACGGAGGAAAATGAAACAGGAAATTTCCTTAAGTACTTTCGTATATTAAATACATCTTCAGATGGAATGAAGATGTCTTCTTTCTGAAGATACATCTTCCTTCTGAAGATGTATTTAATATACGAAAGTACTTAAGGAAATTTCCTGTTTCATTTTCCTCCGTGGTCTGACATTGTCATATATATATATATATATATATATATATATATATATATATATATATATATATATATATATATATATATATATATATATATATATATATATATATATATATATATATATATATATATATATATATATATATATTATTAAATATGACCGAAAGAGTAAGATTAATAATTCTAACACGAATTTTCTCAATCTTTCGTACATTTCTTTTCACTGTTGGAGGTAAATCAAAAATCAATTCTCCAAAATTCATTTTTATTTCTAGTCTGACGCGACACGAGCTCGTTTCGTAAAACTTATTACATTTTCAAAGACTTTAGTTTACAAATACACAACTGAATAGAACTTACGCATCTCCGTTTTTATATCTACATTTGAGAGAGGTGGATGGGGTGAGGTGGCATTAATAGGGTATTAATTTCATCAACACAAGACAGAACAAGAGGTGGTATTAATAGGGTATTAATTTCATCAACACAAGACAGAACACGAAACAATGGTGTTCTCAGCCACAGCTCAGAATGGAAGCAAGTCGACGAAGAACTCTGTAGGGTAAGGCAGGTCCTAGTCAACAACGGCTTCTCCAATGGTTTCGTGGAAGACATCATAAGAAGGAAAGTGAAACGCCATGCAACCTCTGAAGAGACAACTAACACAACACCTATACCCCCTATTAGACTATTTTACAGGAACTTCTTTTCCACAGCTCATAAAACGGAGGAAAGGGTCCTGAAAGATATTGTTAATAGAAATGTTATCCCTACAGACAAAAATCAGAAGATACAACTGACAATTTACTATAAAACCAGAAAAACGGCCAGCCTACTCATGAGAAACTCTCCAGACACAAAACAGAACGCTTTAAAAGAGACTAACGTCGTCTATGCCTTCAAATGCCCTCTTGGGGACTGTAAGCTCCAAAAAACCCAGTATATAGGCAAGACAACAACATCTCTTTCTAGGCGTTTAACGATGCATAAGCAACAGGGCTCCATTAAGGAACATATAATCTCTTCCCACAACCAAACCATCGCCAGAGAAATCCTAGTAAACAACACAGAAATCATCGATAGATACAGCGATAGCAGGCGGCTTGACTTTTGCGAGGCACTACACATCAAGAAGTCAACACCAGCAATCAACAGCCAATTAATGCACAACTATATTCCACCCACCTCACGACTCTGCTCCAATATAGAAGCATCAAGAAATATGGACCAATAGGCTTTCTACAATCACTTCTATTCAATACCCATTGTTTCGTGTTCTGTCTTGTGTTGATGAAATTAATACCCTATTAATACCACCTCTTGTTCTGTCTTGTGTTGATGAAATTAATACCCTATTAATGCCACCTCACCCCATCCACCTCTCTCAAATGTAGATATAAAAACGGAGATGCGTAAGTTCTATTCAGTTGTGTATTTGTAAACTAAAGTCTTTGAAAATGTAATAAGTTTTACGAAACGCGCTCGTGTCGCGTCAGACTAGAAATAAAAATGAATTTTGGAGAATTGATTTTTGATTTACCTCCAACAGTGAAAATAAATGTACGAAAGATTGAGAAAATTCGTGTTAGAATTATTAATCTTACTTTTTCGGTCATATTTAATAATATATATATATATATATATATATATATATATATATATATATATATATATATATATATATATATATATAAAACGTTGAACTGTAATGCCAATCCTGACCTTAAAAGCTTCATTGAAAGTTGTAACAGAACCACACCAGAAACAAATACAGTTTTGATATTCCAAGAGTACGACTTAATCAAACTAGAAATGCTCTACAAATTAAGAAACTCAGAATGTGGAATGACCTTCCCAATCATGTTAAAGACTGTACCTCTCTCAACCAGTTTAAGATAAAAACTAAGCACTACCTAATTAACTCCCTGTAACCTACCTTTCCCCTATAATGTCAACCCATGTCTGTTATTTTTTTAAACAATGCTGTTTGTCGACTGTAATTTTCCTGTTTTTCTGCAATGTTCCCCCCTTTTTTTATTTTTTTATTTTCTCAACACATTTTATACTTTAATCTCAATTAGTATTAAGTTTTAGTCTTTAGTGTTTTTCCTGCCCGAAACGCTTTGCTTAATAGTGGCTTTAGGCATTGTATTTACTAGCCCTATCTATAAATTCATCAATATTTGTTTCACCCCTTGTATGCATGTACTTTACCTAAATAAACATTTGTATTTGAATTTGAATATTAAATATATCCTCAAAGCCTAAGGCCATTCTGTCCTCCAGGTGGGCACGTTTACTCGACCCCCTCGTGGTCATCGCCGTCAGCCCCTTCGAGTTGTAAAAATCACCTTTGATAATAGGAGCCTTCCGCCCTCTATCATTCTTGCTGGTGCCAGATGCTACGTTCAGGAGTAAATTCCCTCTCCTAGACTTTGCAATAAGTGCTGAAAGTTCAAGCATGGTGCTCTCAAATGCACAAGTACTGTGTATCTATGCCCCTTGTGTAGGGATGATGATCACTTTAAGTCAAAGTGCTCTTCCCCTCAGGCTCGCTACCTCAATTGTGGTGAACCTTCTCCCGCGTGTATGTTCACTACAATCTTAAGGAAGTCGTCCTCCACTTGAAACACTGGGATCGTCTGTCTTTTCCTGAAGCGAGACGCCAAGTTCGCTGTCTCACCCCTTTCACTGGCGTATCATGTGCTCGTGTGTTGCGTTCTACCTCTCCTCGTCCTTCCCACCTTACTCAGTCTCAACCGTTTCCAGGCCTTAGACACGGACACGCTTACCTCCTCCTCCCCTGTTCCTTTACGCCCTGTCCTGAAGGGGCCCCCCTCCTGGTTCTCCATCTGGAGTTTCCCCCCCTTCCTACCCAGTCTGCCATGTCTCCTGTGTCTTCTTTCCCCGATCCTTCTTCCCATCCCTCCCCCCAGTCTCTTGGCCCTCCACACCGCCTGTCTGTCCAGGCTGATATACATCATCCTCCCTGTAATCTCCATGTTGTTCACTCCCATTTATCTTCTCCTGTTAAGACAATTGAGTCTGTCACCCAGTACGTTGTTGCTGGAACACCTGTCTCCTAGAGTCAGAAACATAAGCCTGGCTCCTCTCTTTTGTCCTCCCCGGCGGGTAAGAAGGCAACACTTTCTTCCTGCCCCCCCCTACCCCTGACTCTCACTGCATCCCCTCCCATTTCGGTGGTCGTGCCCCCTGTCCCAGCCATGGAGGTTACTTTAGCCCCTGATTCCCTCCCCTGTTTCTGCCCCACCCCCTCCTCCTGCTGTCCCAGACCAACCCTCTCAGTTGTCTCCTCCTCCGGAATCTACCCGTCCGCCTCTGGTCTGTCCTCCCACTCCCTTCACACCATCCTTACTCAGTTTATAAATGCCCCCTTAACCCTGACTTTGCTGACTCTGATCCTGATCCTGAGCTTATTTAATATATTGTTCTTCTATACCTTTGTTTCTTCATTATTCTCTGTTGCTGTCCTTTCTCTTTTTGCCGATGTCTATTCTTCAATGGATTATTCGTGGATTTTATGCCAACTTCCATGAACTCCAACTCATGATTACACAGTTTTCACCCCTTTTTGCATGTCTCCAGGAGCCGATGCTTGGTGCTCGTCCTGGTCCCTTTCGTGGTTATTCCTTTTTCTCTCCCCCCTTCCCCCAGCTTTTTCTGGGGCTCATAACTCTACTGCTCTCTCGATTCGTACTAATATTCACTTCGTCCCCCTACATTTTCCATCCCTATCCAATGTTCTGCTGCCCATGTCTTTGTCAGAGTAAATGGTAAACGGTTTTTTCCATTTATCTTCCCCCCCAAATGCCGCACTTTCTCTTCCTGATCTTAAGGACCTACTGGACTCCTTGCCGGAGCCTGTCCTCCTGTTGGGGGATTTCAACTGTTGACATACCTGTTGGGTATCTGGGGCTTTACTCACATATTGAATTATTTAATAATGATAATTAACATAAATCGAAGGACCGCCCAATTTTGAGAAAAGAGGGAAAACAAATAAAGGTGAGTATGAATTTAACACTATAGAACCAGTGCCTATGTATGGTAATTGATTTAACAATCACTTAAAGACAATGAATAGACTGTATTATTAATTGATTAAAGTTAAAGCCTCAAATATCAACATTTGGGGGTTATTTCCAGACGTTCATATATATCTAGGAACCAGTGTGGTTCGTCACTAGTTCATTAAAAGGTCAGTAACATGGCAAAAACTGAACTAGAATGTAGATTCAAGTTATGACATATTAAATAATCAATATTGAAAGATTAATAAATCTTAAGAAATAATAAATGTAGATTCATTAAACACCGAGTGATAAATTCTTGCGTTAGATTATTCCTCTTAATTATCCTATATGAATTTATATATAGAAACTACTAATAATCTTATTCAAATTTCTATGAAAACATATGTCTTAGCTGTATGACAACTTCATGAAGTCTGTTTCGTTACTCATCTACGTGATCACAAGACCCCAATAAGGAAGAAACCAGCAGTGAACATCATAGGTGAAGAGAGACAACTTGTAACATCCTCGCCTACACGCTGCAATCATGGAAATTTGAGTAGCATTTGATTAGGCTATGAATTATTTAAATATTCATTGAAATTGAAATAAAAAGGGAAAATCAACTAACATTGTAGTATAGGTCTTCTTGTAATATAACGACAGACTACCCACAAATACACGATCTTGAATGATGCATCAAACCAGAAAAGTATACTTAACGTGAGCGTGCGAGAACACTAAGGTCTGCCGGTATCGCATCTGTCAGTCCCTGGCGTCCACTGCTGTGTACTCATAATTACGGGTCGTGACTATAATTGTAGACGCATTATTAAACAGTTGAGCACTTTAGACCACGTGATGGTATTGAATGGCGGCCGTGTGTTGAGCTACCACGCGACTAATGCTGTGCGACTTGTCAGCCACGCCAATCCTCACGTCTCGCTGTGCGACTCGTCAGCCACGCCAATCCTCACGTCTCGTCTGTAGTAATATGGCGTCGTCCCGCTAGCGTCTCCCTCAACCCCTCTCGCATTCGCAATAGAATTTAGTAAGGACGGAGAATTCTTCTCCGTATAATTACTTGCGTAATGCGTTAAAGAGAATAGGGTTGCAATTGTAGGGAATTAAATATTGTTTATATTCTCGTTAGATGGTGTTGATTAAGCAGTGTCCTTATTAACAAGAAATCGGGGGAGAATTTCCATGGCGTTCGTATATAACAGATAAAACTGTTAAATAGTGATATTTTTAATTAATAACTCGGTTATTGGATCATTAGTGGTTATATTATCAGTAATTAATTATTATACAGAATACTGATAAAAGTAGAGAACCTTATTCAATTCTCTAACATATTGGTAATAAATATGTCTTGCTAGACAATATCTGATGCAATCCTGCCTCTCGATGTGGTGAGAATTTCAGCAAATGACGCGCAGATAGAAATATTAATTTATATTAGTACTACAGTTAGTAAAGTTAATTGATACTGTAATTAATATACAACAGTAGTGTATTGTGATACAATAGAGATGTATCAGTGTTGGAAATTTCCAACAATACCCTCTGGGGTGATGTTCTGACAAACACCCAAGGCCACCTTCTGGAACCATTTGTCCTCTATTCTTCCCCTGTCTCTTCTGAATCCTGGTGAAACCAATCAAGTGAACTCTCGCACTCGCACCCTTTCCTGTCTTGATCTTTTTCTTTGCTTGTCGTCTCTTTACTTAGATTTCACGTGACGGGTTTTTAATGACCTCCATAACAGTGACCATTTCCCAATCCTTGTTATCTTTTTCTCTTTTCACCCTCCCTTTTCCTTCCCTAGGTGGTAGTTTGCCAAGGCTGACTGGAGTCTATTCACCCTCCATGCTACTCTCTCCGACCTCTCTGCTCTGCCTCTCCCTCACGCCCTCCTCCTTTTTCATGATACTGTCTTCGACACTGCCTTCCTCTTTATTCCTCGCTCTACCTTCCGGGGCACGTGGAAGTGCGTTCTCTGATGGAAGTGCGTTCTCTGTCCGCTGTAAGCGTGCAGCCTGGAATAAATACCAACGCCGGCAGACGGCTGATTCTTTTATTTTGTTTCGGAAGGCAAGAGCAGTGGCCCATAGGACCATCCGTACAGCTAAACGTGAGAGTTGGCAATCTTATGTTTCCACCATTACATCCGAAACTCCTCTACCGCAAATCTGGAAGAAAATCCGCAAGAAGTAAGTTCGTTCCAGATGTCTCACGGTCCTTCACCTCCAGGTACTCTTGTGGCAGACCCAGTGAAGGTCGTAACCGAACTGGGTTCCCACTTTTCTACTGTTAGCTCTGGTTCTCATCTTCCTCAATCCTTCCTTCTTCTTAAGCCCGCTCTTGAATCTCATCCCTTAGATTTCTGCACTCATCTCCACCTTCCCTATAAAGATGCCTTCTCTCTCTCTCTCTTTGAACTGCAGTCTGCCCTGGCCCTCTGCGGTTCTACGGCAGGGGGTTAAGATGAAATTCATTATGAGATGCTTCGGCATCCCCCTCTTTGCACGTCTCAGTATTTACTGAGTCTGTATAATCAGGTCTGGGAGTCGTCGTCAGTCTCTGAGGACTGGCTCAATGCCGTTGTACTGCCCTATTCGGAAACCGGGGTCTCTCGGGACATTCCCTAAGGACTTCCGCCCTATTTCCCTCACCGAGTTGTGTTAGCAAACTCTTTGAACGAATGGACAATGTGTGTCTGATGTAGTTCTTGGAACGCTTTCACCTCCTCTTCCCTTCTGAATTTGGTTTTCACAAGTGCCGCAGCTCGACTTATGTTCTGGTGAACTTGGACGTTCATATTCGCACTGCTTTTGCTGTGAAGACCTTCATTGTAGCTTTCCTTTTTGACCTGGAAAAGGCTTACGACACCACCTGGAGATACTATATTCTGTCCCAACTTCGTTATTTTGGCCTTCGTGGTAATCTCCCTCTCTTCCTCCGAAGCTTCCTCTCTCATCGTTCCTTTAGAGTGAGGCTTGGTGCCACTCTCTCTGCCTCTTTTCGACAATACGAAGGTGTACCCCAAGGTAGTGTTCTGAGTGCTAATCTTTTTCTGGTTGCCCTCAATGGTCTTCTTCCCTCTCTTCTGGCGTCTTCGCCGCTCTCTATATCGACGATCTTGCCCTCTGCTGTCGAAGTGATGATTCACCTATCCTTCAACGGCGGCTTCAACTTGCGATTGATGCTGTGTTGTCTTGGGCCTCCAATCATGACTTCAAGTTCTCTGCAACTAAGACTTTTGCTCTGACTTTTACTCGGAAGCATGTCGGTCTCCGTCCCTCTTTGTCGCTTTATGGTCATCCCCTTGTGTACAAAGATTTTCCTAAGCTTTTGGGGTTAATCTTTGACACTCGTTTGTCTTGGTCACCCCATATCTCTTACCTCCGAGTTGAATGCTCTAAGGCCCTTAACCTACTCAAGGTTTTGTCCCATACTTCTTGGGGGCCGGATAGGAGTACACTCCTCTCTTTACATTCCTCTCTCGTACTGTTCAATCTCGATTATGGTTGCATTGCTTACTCTTCTGCTTCTCCTTCTACTCTTCGCCGTCTTGATCCTTGGCACCATACTGGGTTGCACCTCAGCTCTGGTGCCTTTCGTTCAACTCCTGCCCTCAGCTTGTATGTTGACACTCGCTTCCTGTCTCTCCAGGACCGCCGAGATCGCTACTATCTTCGCTACCTTGCGTGGTCCTTACAACACCCTCACTCTTGCCTATGTCGTGCTTTGACTTTTCCCCAGTCCTATAGTTCCTGTTCCCCTTCACCATCTCCCTCTTTCTGTCTGGTTTTCTCTCCTGCAACATTCTCTTTCAGTTAGTATTACTAATATTTCTCCTCTGGTTGTTCCGTGCATGCCGCTGTGGTGGGTCCCCCTTCCTAAATATTGTAAATCTCTGACTCACATCATTAAAGCTTTTACCCCTTCTACAGTTCTGAAACGCCTTTTCCTTGAACACTTATCTTCACACTCCCACTCCGTTTCCATCTTCACCATTAGGTCTAAATCTGCGCATGGTATAGGCAACTCTGTTGTTTTTCCTGACCACACCTATATGTGTCGCCTGCTTCCAGAGACTAGCATCTTCACTGCAGAACTTTATGCTATTCTCTATGCTCTTCGTCTCCTGCTTTCTCGCTGTCAATCCTCCTTTGTGGTTGTAGTTGACTCTCGCAGTGCTTTCATGGCTCTGGAGCCCTTTAATCCAGTCCATCTGGTGGTCGTCGAGGTTCAACATTGGCTGTTTCTTATCTCCAGTAGATTTAAGACAATTGAGTTTTGCTGGGTTCCCAGCCATATTGGTGTCTCTTTCAATGAGCGTGCGGATGCTGCCGCTCAGGAAGCTCTCCGCACCTATCCTATCTCCCATAAAGGTACTCTTTATTCCGACTTTTACCCAGTTATTCATTTCTCCATCCTTGTCCAATGGCAGAGTTGTTGGTCTTCTGATACTGGTAACAAACTGCGCACTTTTAAGAGTAGTGTGTCCCCGTGGCCTTCCTCCTACCACCGTAACCGAGTGAAAAACGGTTCTGGTGAGGTTGTGTATTGACCATACGAGCTTAATTGTCTCATGGACACTTAATGGAGCACCGCCCTGCTCCTTATTGTCCTAACTGCATTATCCCTCTTATAGTTGTGCATATCCTTGTTGAATGTCTTCACTTCCAGGACGAGCGTGTCTTGCTTTCCGACCGTCCCTCGCGGTCACTTGTCCCTCGATAGGATTCACCAAGAATCGGATACTTTTGATATCGTTCGCCTTAAGCGTTTGTTCTCGTATTGGCATTCTTAGTGATATTTAGCGCCCTCTGATTATTCCACACATTTGATGGTGCTACATAGCCTTCCCGGTTTGGAGCCTTCTTTGATAATTACTTACTTGCGTTAATACACAAAACAGCAGTAAAGATATGCATATGCTAACTATGATGCATGACTGATGTTTAGCTGAATTATGGCTGAAATAGTCTGATTTGGCTGACTGTATGTCAGCCACAAGCAAGCAAGTAGCAGTCTCCGTGGTGTAGTGGTAAGACACTCGCCTGGCGTTCCGCGAGCGCTATGTCATGGGTTCGTATCCTGGCCGGGGAGGATTTACTGGGCGCAATTCCTTAACTGTAGCCTCTGTTTAACGCAACAGTAAAATGTGTACTTGGATGAAAAAACGATTCTTCGCGGCAGGGGATCGTATTCCAGGGACCGTAGGATTAAGGACTTGCCCGAAACACTACGCGTACTAGTGGCTGTACAAGAATGTAACAACTCTTGTATATATCTCAATTACCAAAAGAAGGCGCCAAGCTGGGGAATGTCAGCCACAAGTAGAGCTCTTAATTTGATTTTAAACCTTAATATGTTCTATATCATCAGACATTCGGAACCATACTATATATTTTCAAATTTTTGTCATTAAAGTATTTATATACCTGAGGGCCACTTACATTAGTGGCATCGACGAGGACAAGCTGGCGGCTTGTCGATGGTCCCCCCCTTTTGTCGTGATGATCTTCTCCAGTTAACCCTTAAAATTTACCATTTTACCTTTGGTACGCCACAGATAAAATGTTATATTTTATTTACTGTAATATATAGCATGAATATTATACTCATCATGCAAGTTGTAGTTTATTGGGCACCCCATACTCATCTTGTGAATGCAACCCTTCTTTCGAATAGACAGTACCCTTTAAAACTAAATGTAATAAGTACATTCCTGACTGTCTAAATAGTATATCATTACACTTAATTATGCTGTTACATTTACCTCCCCATATATTCTCCTCATTTTTTGTTAATACACTCAAAAGTTTTAGGTTGAAGTTTTTGTGTTCAATTCTATACACACAAGTTTTAAATATAAAGAATTTCTTTTTCAGTTGTTTTAAACAATAGAGATTTTATAAAAAAAATGCAAATATCCTGAGTTACTTTATAATTTATTGAAAGACTTTAGTTTTGTTTTATTAGTTCTATAAAACTGTAATATTCATATAGATATAGGTTAGGTACTAATTGTAATTAATAAGCAATAAATGCTATTTACATGCTTGTCCTCCTACATAACCAAGGTAAGTTTAGGTCGTGGTTTTCTATACAGCTTTTAAGGTAAACTCTAATTTTCACAATATTTTGGTGCAATGCTGGCGATTAAGTGCATTTTTGTACTATGCCGATAGTCAGGATTGTACTTATTGCATTTAGTATTAAAACGTACTGTCTATTCTGAAGATGGTCTGTATATTAAGAACATAAATTATTGACTTAGTTATGTTAACATAAGAACAAAGGTAACTGCAGAAGGCCTATTGGCCCATACGAGGCAGCTCCTATCTATAACCACCCAATCCCACTCATATACTTGTCCAACCCGCGCTTGAAACAATCGAGGGATCCCACCTCAACCACGTTACGCGGCAGTTGGTTCCACAAATCAACAACCCTGTTACTGAACCAGTATTTACCCAAGTCTTTCCTAAATCTAAACTTATCCAATTTATACCCATTGTTTCATGTTCTGTCTTGTGTTGATATTTTTAATACCCTATTAATATCCCCCCTGTTATGTCCATTCATCCACTTGTAAACCTCTATCATGTCACCCCTAACTCTTCGCCTTTCCAGTGACAACCCGTTCTCACACAAGACAGCACATATATGACTTAATGCTTAAAGTCAATATGTTGAATTTGAATTAGTAAATATGTGATATATTCCCAGTTACTTTTTTTCCAAAGCCCAAACTCTTCCTCACGTACCAATTTACGTCTCACAGTACCCGTCCGTCAACCTAGATAGCAGAATAGTCGTGATTGGTTCAATTATAAGGAAAATTGTACTTATCAGGTCCCACATGGGTTGTGAAATTTACCTACTATTGTCCATGCTCTTAGAATATTATAGATCAGCTACTTCCTATTGAAGGCTCGTAATTTTGTTTTGAGAAATATTAGTTGTTCTTAGTAAATTATAATAAGCACTAAAAATGATTACATAGAATAACAGTCCTTCACCAATCAATATTATATACCATAGTTTGTGCTTTACAAATCTTTAAAGGATGTTTTGTAGGAACGCTAACAGAAAACGATGGTTCATTGGAATGTCTATGGGGTAAACTACTGTAAACAGGATGGTATTGTGTCCACTATACCAACTACAGGATCGGTATATTGTCCACTACCACCTGTTAGGTGAGTAAGGGGTGCATTACCACCCACAGGATGGGTATGAGGGTCACATCCACCCAGAGGATGAGTATAGGGGTCACATCCACCCACAGGAAGGGTATGGGGTCCAATACCACCCACAGGATGAGTATGGCGTCCACTACAACCCACAGGATGGGTATGGGGTTCCAACCACCCATAGAATAGGTATGGGGCTCCAACCACCCATAAAATGGGTATGGGGTCCAATAACACCCACTGGATATGTATGGCGTCCATTGTCGAGCTCGCAAACCACAGCATTCATCTCAGAACCATGCCTATTTCACGCAGATTCCTTAATAAACGTAAGAGTTTTATATGTCACAAGAAAGATAGAAATATAAGCTTTATTCTAAATACCTTACCATGGGCATATTTAAATTTAAAGCGAAGATACGTGTACTTTTATAATAGCCGAGCTCCGACCCCGGACAGATCGATCGACCGAGCAACTCTCTCTCAGAACAATGTTTATTTCACGTGAATTCGTTAATAAACATATATGTTTTATATGTCTCAAGAAAGACAGACATATAAGCTTCACTTTAAACACTTTACCATAGACATACTTAAAGTTCTAATGAAGATACATGTATTTTAAAAATTACGGAGCTCCCACCCCGTACAGACTGAACGACAGAGCAACTCTCTCTCAGATCAATGTTTATTTCACGTAAATTCGTTAATAAACACAAATGTTTTATAAGTCTTAAGCAAGATAGAAATAAGAGCTTCATTTTAAATACATTACAATAGACATATTTATAGCTCAAGTGAAGATACATATGTTTTTATAGTAGCACTCAGTAGCTTGTCGGGCATGGAGTGCAGACGCCTACGCACTTGCCGATATATTGTATAATTAACAAAGATTCGCTAATAAAGCCTAAAATCTTATATGCCTCCAGAAAGACCGAGATATGAACATTATTATGATTGCACCAAATGAAATATATCATGTTCGAGGACAAAGATATATCAATTTTAAATTAAGTTTCGACTCTCTCTTGGGTGAGAGAGATGGGGCGACTCTCGCCCCATCTATTGGAGATTCTGTGCACTAAATACCCAAAGCTACTCAAACCCTCATAGCATTATTTAAGTAATGCAGTAATATGGTATATTTACTCACTATAATGTGGGTGCTGAATGCAGAACATGAGAAAACATATATTTACTCCAAACTAATGTAATTTCATTATTAAATAAGTAGCATCAAAGGAAGTCGACGGTCCAAGCGTCAATGTTGTGGAGCGACTTATCCAAGATATATCGTTGTTTGGAAAGTGTTTGTTGGCATATCCAGGGGTCGCACTTCTCTGCTCAAATTATCACAAATTTAAATTATAATGTTAACAAGTAGAATACGTATTTTTAATAAAATCTAACATAACTAGCCAGAAAACATTTAACATTTATTAAAAAATATATGTTTGGAAGTTAAATCGACTTCATATTCAATTTCTTTCTTTATTATGCACCCCATACCCATCCCGTGGGCGGTGGTGTACAGGATTACAGAGGCACATAATCGGTTCAGGAACTGAACCCTCTAGTTCGTTTAGCTAAGCAAATAACAATATATGACGCTAGTTAAAAAATTATCAATGTTGTATACACATGTACACACCCTCATACATACATGTGTGTATATATATATATATATATATATATATATATATATATATATATATATATATATATATATATATATATATATATATATATATATATATATTATAATATATATATATATATATATATATATATATATATATATATATATATATATATATATATATATATATATATATATATATATATATATATATACACGTATACACATATACATACATATCTAATCACCCACACAATTACACACATCAATAATCTTTGTGTCACAAGTGACATTACAAGAGGCTCGCAAGTCACTATACAAGGCACTTTACATCTATAGTGAGTCACACAGTTACTAGTCTTGCTCCACACCCACCCAACTGGGCGGCAGCTTTACAGTCATGTGCATGCATTACCTACAGTAAGCAAATTTTGGATACTTCGCTAAAATTTCGGGCAGCACATCATTATGAATGAAGTACTTACACATTTCTTGGACACTATTGATGGTGTTATTTCTAAATTCCGCAATTTTTTCACATTCCATTATATAATGACGCAAAGTATGAGAATAGTTCTGCTGACAGAGTTTACATTTAGTCAAATGTAAATCAGCAGATGTTACAAACTCCCAGAGGTACTTGTAGCCGAGCCTAAGCCTAGCAGTGGTAACATCTAGAAGTCTGAGTATCTAGTGGGCCATTTTTGGTAAGCAGAACTGGCGCTGTGGGATGAACCAAACGTCGAGTTAAGGGGCCTAAATGAATGCTCATTCATATATGGCCCACTAGATGCATTCGGAGACCAATATGGGAAGGAATCCACAGGAGACAAACTCTGACTCCATCATTGATTATTTCACTATATCTGTGTCTAGCTTCAGAGATAAGCACGTCACAGTTATGCCTTGGGAAGCTGAGGGCAGTCAAGGATGACAGGGAGTCACTTACAATTAGCGTGTAAACTTTGGATTCATATACGCGCTCTAGTGCAAGGATTATGGCAACCAATTATGTTTGAAGAGTGGAGGCCCAGTTACTTAGACGCGCTCCACACTCATGGGAGAAGGAACCATCTCTCCCTGTCACAACAACTGCACTTCCAGCTGCACCATAGGACTGGTGCAAGGATCCATCAGTGTAAATAATTTGGGAAAGGGAGCGCTCTCTGACTAAAGCATCAATTTGGCTTAAGGCATTGTACTTTGCTTCTTGTTGAAGCAAGGCTTGTTCTTTAATCAGCTTCTTGGGTGGGAAAGGGGGACAGTAATTTGGAAAGGAGTGATCTCCCATGGGGCAGGAAAGTGTTGTTGTTGTCTCTCTTGGTAGGGGTGATGAAAGTTATACATTCTGAGCACATTGGCAGTTACCGTAACCCATTTGGAGGGATGCTGATCTTCAAGGAAGAAGGCTTGGAGGGCTTCAGTGCAGGGGTTAGGGTGGGTTAGCCTAAGCATCTTGATACCAATTAAAGCATTAATTTCAGTGATACAATCACTTACACATGAAATATTCAGTTCCTTCCTCATGTTTAGTAATTTAGTTGTACGGGGGCATCCGAGGATAATCCTCATGGCTTCGTTTTGCATCTTTTCCAGCTCTCCAAGCATTCTCTCAGGCACTAGAGCAAGCATGGGTGCAGCATAATCAATCAGCGACCTAATATATGAGAGATACATCATTTTGACAATTCTCACATTTGCACCATAGCTTGGATGGTAGCCTGCCACAGTCTTGAGAGCACGGAGCCTCTCTCTACATTAGCGACCCAGTCTGGCTACAACATTGCGGTACAGTAAGGAACTTCAAGACCAAGGAATTTGTATCTGGTTACATAGTCGAGCAGAGAACCATCATGCAACTGCATTTTGCGAACGGCCCCACCCCGTCTGGGTGGGCGTCGGTTCAGGATCTTTGTTTTCTCTACTGAGGTGACCAAGCCTAGTTCATAGGACAATAGTTTTGTTATATATACTCGTTATTCGTTGACATGCGTTCGCTACTTAAACTACCATGTACTGTTCTTATGTAAAATCTCCCATGTCTCTTCACTCATCTCACCGAACCCTACAGGCTCTGTGATATATTGTTTAATTAATTGAGATTCACAAATAAAGCTTATAATTGTATATGTTATCAAAAAGGCAGAGCTTAGTTTAGTTCATTTATTATGCACCCCATACCCATCCTATGGGCGATAGTGGAGTGTTACAGAGGCACATAATGGGCTCAGGGACTGAGCCCCACAATTCATATAGCCAAGCAAGTTATAATCTTGATAAGCTAGTTACAAAAGTCAATACACATTGTCACATCAACAATGGGCTCGAGACCGACCACAAGTACAGTTTATAATTTAAGCAACTGATTTATATGGAGGGCTAGTGTCACAATTGATATGTTTATCCTACACATAACCCCCTCTCCCCCATCCAATAGGCAGCGGTGGATAGGTTACAATCAAGTTGTTTTTTTGCGTTTTATTCAGAGATTAGATCTTATTGGGTGAGGAAAGATATTCATATTTTAAAGAAGGCTTCTTGGCTGATGCTCTCCATTGATGGAAAATATACAACCTTTTTAAAATCAATGTTAGTTTGATCTAGATATTGTAATTAACGAAATTATTTATGTCATCTGAAAGGTAGAAATATAGGCTACATTTAAAATCCTTTGTCATAAATATAACTGAAGTGAAAACGAAGATATATGCGTTTTGATAGTTACTTGATGGCTAGCTCTGAGAGTGTGAAGCCCTGCACACCAGCCAATAAATTGTATAATTAGTTTCCATATATTTTAATTAATCTTAAAAATCTATATGTCAGAAGAAAGGAAGATGTAGCCGTTAATGTGACAACATTTAAAAATATATATATCTTAAGTTAAATAAATAATACCACCTTATTGCCGGTGTCCGGACACATGAAAATTACCTAGGTATCAGTATCCAGCCAGGCGGGGATCACAGGCTGCACAATACTGATAAATTATGTAATGCACTACTTGTGGTCCATCTCGAACCCATTTGTGATGTGACGACTTATAGCGAATTTTGTAACTAGCTCATCAAGATTGTAACTTGCTTAGCTAAATGAATTGTGGGGTTCGGTCCATTCATTTTCTTTCTTTATTATGCACCCCATAATACACATCCCGTGGGCGGTGGTGTAAAGGATTACACAGGCACATAATCGGTTCAGGAACTGAACCCTCTAGTTCGTTTAGCTAAGCAAATAACAATCTTTTGACGCTAGTTACAAAATTATTAATGTACACATACTTATGCATACATGTACATATTCATACGTATACATATATACATACACATACATATTTAATCACCACCACAAATACACACATCAGTAATCTTTTGTGTCACAAGTGATTCAACAAGAGGCTCACAACAGTCACTATACAAGGCACTTTACATTTATGGTGAGTCACACAGTTACTAGTCTTGCTGCACACCCACCCAACTGGGCGGCAGCTTTACAGTCATGTGCTCCACACCCACCCAACTGGGCGGCAGCTTTACAGTCATGTGCTCCACACCCACCCAACTGGGCGGCAGCTTTACAGTCATGTGCTCCACACCCACCCAACTGGGCGGCAGCTTTACAGTCATGTGCTCCACACCCACCCAACTGGGCGGCAGCTTTACAGTCATGTGCTCCACACCCACCCAACTGGGCAGCAGCTTTACAGTTACCTGGTGTTATTCTTCACCTATATCTTTTTCTGGTTAATCCCTATTTACATTATGCTGTTCAGGTTTCGTCGCCATACTATAGTTTTTAGTTTAGTTAATTTACCACATAATGGGTTCAGGGACTGAACACAATTTATTTATCTAAGCAAGTTACAATCTTGAGGAGCTAGCCACAAAATTCATAGAACCTCCTTGGTACTATACTGTATATATATACTGGTAAGAAGTATAATAATCCTGAGAAATCGTGTAAATTATGTTGTACGAGTGCTTCCAGTTAAGTAACATAGTTCATTTGTGCGCGTGCTTGAAGAGGAAATGCTATCCACCCCCCCCCCCCCATTGTAAATATTTGTGGGTTTCAGACCATACGGCCGCGGCTTACCCTCGCCGCGGTCGAGGGTAAGAACACCGGATGTATACCCAGTATTACAAGTAAACATTAGCAATAACAATTATGGAAAGTTCCTTCACCTATACATAGACAAGAGACTGAACTTCAGCACCCACATACAACACATAAGGGGATGCTCTGAGAGAGAGAGAGAGTAAAAATATCCACTGATGTCTGATTAAGTCCTTTTGGGGACCTTAATCATTAGAACGTTCAATGATTAACGCAAAGTGAAGCGTATTCAGATGGTATATTGACAACATTCAGCATATCTCATAATGACCTAGTAGTACTTGGTGCACAAATACTTTTTCCAAAGGAATCGCAAAACATAATTAAACACAACTGTGCCGTACAGTGTTATATATTTATTTCAGTTTGAACAATTTTTAACATTAAAGGATAAATCCTTTAACTGGTTGAAATTGGTTTTAACATTCGAAATCTAATTTGTTGATGTTAAATAATATAAGGTTCAAATTTATTAAGATACATACTTTTAAAACTATTTCTATTTGAAATTTAAATAACATAAAAAGAGTACAGAATATAACAAATACCGACTATATAAAAGACCTGACACTTGCAACACTTAATTATGCTATTGTAACACATTGAAAGTAATAACATTATTTGATTCAGCAAAGCATTTGGTAAGGTTATAATAATAATAATAATAATAATAATAATAATAATAATAATAATGTATTAATTAATTATTTTAAATTATAATTCACAAGTTGCTAGCGCACAAGAAAAAAATCCACGAATCATCATTACATTCTGTAACACCTACACATGATCCATGGTGCCAAATATTGCAACGGTCACAGCATACCATCAGCTTCAAATCATTTGGCTTTCTGCAAATGCAGTACACTTCCATCGAGGATGACCGGATGATTCGTTTTCTTCTCAGTGTCTGAGCTGCAGGGAATGAGATGAGACACTTTCCATTAAAGTTCTCTTGAAGATGTTGTCTCATTCTGCACATCATACGAGGTTCACCGGATCTACACCACTTGCAAGTGATGCAGCAAACGCAACAGCATATACCCTACTCATACTTGAGTCCCTGTGTCTGCTGACATTCATTATATTGCATATCAGCTTATCATCCTGGCAATTAGCAAGAGCACACAAGATAACTGCAGTAGATTTGGATGGTAATTTATGCCTGGTGTCGTATATGTTAATTTGTCCAGTTACTCCAATGTTGGAAACGTTGATGGTTGGTGACCCCAGTGACATCCATCAACTTGGATAATTTGAATAAATTCACCAATTGTAACTGGCCAGGAGAGGTCCCGCTACAACGCTGGGTCATGAAGGCCTTCTACGCTTGGCACAGTTTCATGAGGTCACATGCAGATTTTATGTGAAGGTCAGAGAGCTGTACATTTGTTCCAATGTTCATTATCTCGTCATCTGTTAAATAATTTAACATTGTCGAATGTGAAGCACTGTTATCACTCTCCTTATTGTTGCATTGGTGTGAGGAGTGGCAGTGATTGGTGCAGTTTATTTTTCTTTAAATAGGGGACATATATTTGTACTCCAGATACCAGTACAGTTGCACTGTTTCTTTATATATTTTATACTGGGGTTAGCAAGGCGAGACGCTTCTCTTAACGTGATACTGTTGGTATCAAATAGAAATAGTTTTAAAGTATGTATCTTGATAAATTTGAACCTTATATTATTTAACATCAACAAATTAGATTTCGAATGTTAAAACCAATTTCAACCAATTAAAGAATTTATCCTTTAATGTTAAAAATTGTTCAAACTGAAATAAATATATAACACTGTACGGTACAGTTGTGTTTGCCTGCCACAGCCTGCCACAGCCTTGAGAGCACGGTGCCTCTCTCTACATTGGCGACCCAGTCTGGCTAAAACATTGCGATACAGTAGAACCTCAAGACCAAGGTATTTGTATCTGGTAACATAGTCGAGCAGAGAGCCATCATCCAACTGCATTTTGCGAAGGGCCCCACCCCGTCTAGGTGGGTGTCGGTTCAGGATCTTTGTTTTCTCTACTGAGATGACTAAGCATAGTTCCTGACATGTGTACAATACAGAGTTCAGAACATTTTGGGTGTTGGTATACCCATTGGTGCGGATCAGTATATCATCCACATAGCTAATAATGTGTTCGCTGGACCTTCTAGTTACTAAGTTTAAAAGTGCATTGATTAACACATTGAACAGAGTACGACTGAGGACACCTCCCTGTGGAGTGCCAAGTTCAAAATCTCTCGTTACACGCCTATGCCCTTGGAACAGTACAGAAGACTTCCAGTTGGATAGATAGCCTCTTATCCACCGTAGAAGCCATCCTCCAATATTCATTTTAGCAAGTTCTCTCAGAATGACGTGTGGGCTAGCAATGTCAAAGGCTGACTTAAGATCTAGAAAAGTGGTATATGACCTATCAGTATGCAGGGTGAGGAATGTGGTAATACAGTGATGTACACTCTTTCCATGCATAAAGCCATATATCTGGGGAGACAACATATTATTAATTTTGTAAAGGAGACGGTTGTGAACCATCCTCTCAAGACACTTATAGAGACAACTAGTGAGGGAGATTGGGCGAAAAGCACTCGGCTGGCGAGGCTTAGGAATGGGAATAATAACACTGTTGGTCCATGACTTAGGAAGCTCCCCAGTTACATAGCTCATATTATACAATTGAAACAAGGGATTCCCTGGAACTAGCAGAAGCATATGCAGTATGCCGTAAGTAACTCCATCCTCCCCGGGTGATGTAGCTTTACCTTTATGTAGAGCAGAATCTAGTTCGTATTCAGTAAAAAGCATGTCATAGTCATCCTCTTGATGACGCATGAAGTCAAGGAGCCTTGCCCTATCAGTATACTATTATTTAGTTCATTCTGTGAGGGTAGAGGAAGACTGTCAAAGCTGGAAGTCGTGGCCCAAGCATCAACAAGCTCATTTGCTCTGTGCAGAGGATTAGGGTACGAGATCTCTGCAGCATTTTTCCCATTGGCATTGTTGATATCCTTCCATGCCCGACTTAAGTGGCGTGTGAGAATTGAGACCATGGACAAAAGTTTCCCAGTCTGTCTGCCTCAGCTCCACCATACGTTCCCTGGCCTCTGCCAGAGCCGCTTGAAAGAGCTTAAGCATTTCAGCAGTGCGGGTCCTTCTACAAGCTAGTCCAATTATTCTGGCAGTGCGTTTTAGTGCATGCAATTTAGAATCATTATAATAAACATAAGTGCTATGACCAGTGTAATTTGGGTTACGTGGCCTGGACGATGAATCAAGTGATTCTATAAACTGCTCGATAGTACCTGCGAGCTCATTGTTAAAATCTTCAACTGATGAAGGCTCAGATGAACTGCACCAATCTGACACATGAGCAACAAGATTGTCTCGTTGATCGATGGGCACAGCCAGCCTCTTCCGCTTGAACACTCCACCAGGGAGGATAGAGCTGCCAATGCTTACAGTGGCTAATATGGGCAGATGATCAGACGCCATATCTGGCACTATTGACGAGGCGCACACGGTGTGGGAGACGTTGACACCCAGACATAGATCAAGAATACCTCCGTAGATATTCGTCGGTTCAAGGTCACCCACAATCTGTGCATCATCGTGACTACCTAATAGTGACAACAGTTGGTTGCCGTTACGATTACTGAACTGCGAATTACCAATATTCCTGTCTAGTGTTATAATCACCTATAATGATGGTAGGCTCAGTCTGAATACAGACAGGAAGGTCAGCATAATTAAAGTTACAAGGAGTTGATTATTTAGTACATAGTTGTTTTTCTCTTTAATTGGATGATAGATGGGGAGTCTTTAACGTGATTGGGAATACATACATACACACATACATACATACACATACATACATACATGCATACATGAGTACATACATACATACATACATACATACATACATACATACATACATACATACATACATACATACATACATACATACATACATACATACATACATACTTACATACATACATACATACATACATACATACATACATACATGCGTACATGCGTACATACATACATACATACATACATACATACATACATACATACATACATACATACATACATACATACATACATACATACATACATGCATTCGTACATACATACATACATACATACATACATACATACATACATACATACATACATACATACATACATACATACATACATACATACATACATCCATACATCCATACATACATACATACATGCATACATGCATACATACATGCATACAAGCATACATGCATGCATGCATACATACATACATACATACATACATACATACATACATACATACATACATACAT
>NC_091219.1:5482914-5609018 GCF_040958095.1 Procambarus clarkii
ACCCACCACCACTACCCCACCCAACGCCATCACTACACTCACTATCATCACCACACCCACGGTGTAAATGATAGCATAGTAGAACTCTGTTTAGTGTTTGCAGGTTATAGTTGTGTGTGTGTAAACCAAAGTCTTTGAAAATGAAATAAGTTATTACGAAACGCGTTCAAGTCTTGACTAACGTCAGACTAGAAATAAAATAAAATTTTGGAGAATTGGTATTTCAATTACCATCGACAGTGAAAAGAATCATAAGAAATATTGAGAAAAATCGTGTTAGAATTATTAATCTTACTTTTTCGGTCATATTTAATGACATATGTTTACAAGAAACACTGCTACCAAAATATACTTACATATATATATATATTATATATATATATATATATATATATATATATATATATATATATATATATATATATATATATATATATATATATATATATATATATATATATATATATATATATATATATATATGTCGTACCTAGTAGCCATAACGCACTTCTCAGCCTACTATGCTTGGCCCGATTTGCCTAATAAGCCAAGTTTTCATGAATTAATTGTTTTTCGACTACCTAACCTACCTAACCTAACCTAACCTAACTTTTTCTGCTACCTAACCTAACCTAACCTATAAAGATAGGTTAGGTTAGGTTAGGGAGGGTTGGTTAGGTTTGGTCATAAATCTACGTTAATTTTAACTCCAATAAATTTTTTTTATCTCATATATAATAAAATGGGTAGCTTTATCATTTCATAAGAAAAAAAATAGAGAAAATATATTAATTCAGAAAAACGTGGCTTATTAGGCAAATCGGGCCTTGCATGTAGGCTGAGAAGTGCATTCTGGCTACTAGTACGACATATATATATATATATATATATATATATATATATATATATATATATATATATATATATATATATATATATATATATATATATATATATATATATATATATATAACTGAAAACTCACACCCCAGAAGTGACTCGAACCCATACTCCCACAACTGGTATGTACAGGGACGCCTTAATCCGCTTGACCATCACGACCGGACATAAGGAAGTGATAGCCGAGGCTATTTGAACCACTTCCCCGCCGGCACTCGGATGGTAATCTTGGGCATAGCATTTTATCAAATCACCTCATTCTTTGGGGCACACGTGAGGAACACAAATGCAAACAAGCCTGAATGGTCCCCAGGACTATATACAACTGAAAACTCACACCCCAGAAGTGACTCGAACCCATACTCCCACAACTGGTATGTACAGGGACGCCTTAATCCGCTTGACCATCACGACCGGACATAAGGAAGTGATAGCCGAGGCTATTTGAACCACTTCCCCGCCGGCACTCGGATGGTAATCTTGGGCATAGCATTTTATCAAATCACCTCATTCTTTGGGGCACACGTGAGGAACACAAATGCAAACAAGCCTGAATGGTCCCCAGGACTATATACAACTGAAAACTCACACCCCAGAAGTGACTCGAACCCATACTCCCACAACTGGTATGTACAGGGACGCCTTAATCCGCTTGACCATCACGACCGGACATAAGGAAGTGATAGCCGAGGCTATTTGAACCACTTCCCCGCCGGCACTCGGATGGTAATCTTGGGCATAGCATTTTATCAAATCACCTCATTCTTTGGGGCACACGTGAGGAACACAAATGCAAACAAGCCTGAATGGTCCCCAGGACTATATACAACTGAAAACTCACACCCCAGAAGTGACTCGAACCCATACTCCCACAACTGGTATGTACAGGGACGCCTTAATCCGCTTGACCATCACGACCGGACATAAGGAAGTGATAGCCGAGGCTATTTGAACCACTTCCCCGCCGGCACTCGGATGGTAATCTTGGGCATAGCATTTTATCAAATCACCTCATTCTTTGGGGCACACGTGAGGAACACAAATGCAAACAAGCCTGAATGGTCCCCAGGACTATATACAACTGAAAACTCACACCCCAGAAGTGACTCGAACCCATACTCCCACAACTGGTATGTACAGGGACGCCTTAATCCGCTTGACCATCACGACCGGACATAAGGAAGTGATAGCCGAGGCTATTTGAACCACTTCCCCGCCGGCACTCGGATGGTAATCTTGGGCATAGCATTTTATCAAATCACCTCATTCTTTGGGGCACACGTGAGGAACACGTGTGCCCCAAAGGAACATATGTACGACATATATACACGTGAGGAACACGTGTATATATGTCGTACCTAGTAGCCAGAACTCACTTTTTGGCCTACTATGCAAGGCCCGATTTGTCTAATAAGCCAAGTTTTCATGAATTAATTGTTTTTCGACTACCTAACCTACCTAACCTAACCTAACCTAACTTTTTCGGCTACCTAACCAAACCTAACCTATAAAGATAGGTTAGGTTAGGTTAGGTAGGGTTGGTTAGGTTCGGTCATATATCTACGTTAATTTTAACTCCAAAAAAAAAAATTGACCTCATACATAATGAAATGGGTAGCTTTATCATTTCATAAGAAAAAAATTAGAAAAAATATATTAATTCAGGAAAACTTGGCTTATTAGGCAAATCGGGCCTTGCATAGTGGGCCAAAAAGTGAGTTCTGGCTACTAGGTACGACATATATATATATATAAATATATATATATATATATATATATATATATATATATATATATATATATATATATATATATATATATATGTATATATATATATATATATATATATATAAATATATATATATATATATATATATATATAAAAATATATATATATATATATATATATATATATATATATATATATATATATATATATATATATATATATATATATATATATATAAAGAATTTGTTGACTTACTGCGGGGCACACGGGCCACAGGGATAAGAGCCTCGTTGGACGTAGAATCGCTGTTTACCAACGTACCTGTGGACGAGACAATCGGGATGATAGCCGACAGAGTGTATCGTGATCCAGCCTGTACTCCTCTTGACATACCAGAAAATATTCTGAGGAAACTACTCCAAGCTTGTACTAAAGAGGCACCCTTCTTGAGCCCGGATGGGCACATGTATAAGCAAGTAGATGGGGTCGCCTTGGGTTCTCCCCTAGGTGTAATGTTTGCAAACTTCTACATGGGTACCATCGAGCAAAAAGTCTTAGTCGACATGAACTTGAAACCGGCCATATACTGCAGGTATGTTGACGACATTTTTACACAGGTACCTGATGTCAGACATCTGCAGGAACTGAAGGAGGCATTTGAGCAGAGTTCCGTGCTGCGTTTCACTTACGAGATGGAAAAGGATGGGAAGCTGCCCTTTCTAGATGTAACAGTCATGGAAAAGAGCGGAGGTTTCCACACTGCAGTCTACACGAAGGAAACGAACATAGGAATGTGCCTAAATGCCAACAGCGACTGCCCAGACAGGTACAAGAGGAGTGTTGTTAACGCATATGTCGACCGTGCTCTCAGCCACAGCTCAGAATGGAAGCAAGTCGACGAAGAACTCTGTAGGGTAAGGCAGGTCCTAGTCAACAACGGCTTCTCCAATGGTTTCGTCGAAGACATCATAAGAAGGAAAGTGAAACGCCATGCAACCTCTGAAGAGACAACTAACACAACACCTATACCCCCTATTAGACTATTTTACAGGAACTTCTTTTCCACAGCTCATAAAACGGAGGAAAGGGTCCTGAAAGATATTGTTAATAGAAACGTTATCCCTACAGACAAAAATCAGAGGAAACAACTAACGATTTACTATAAAACCAGAAAAACGGCCAGCCTACTCATGAGAAACTCTCCAGACACAAAGCAGAACGCTTTAAAAGAGACCAACGTCGTCTATGCCTTCAAATGCCCACTTGGGGACTGTAAGCTCCAAAAAACCCAGTATATAGGCAAGACAACAACATCTCTTTCTAGGCGTTTAACGATGCATAAGCAACAGGGCTCCATTAAGGAACATATAATCTCTTCCCACAACCAAACCATCGCCAGAGAAATCCTAGTAAACAACACAGAAATCATCGATAGATACAGCGATAGCAGTCGGCTTGACGTTTGCGAGGCACTGCACATTAAGAAGTCAACACCAGCAATCAACAGCCAATTAATGCACAACTATATTCTATCCACCTCAAGACTCCGCTCCAATATAGAAGCATCAAGAAATATGGATCAATAGGCTTTCTACAATCACTTCCATTTCAATACCCATTGCTTCGTGTTCTGTCTTGTGTTGATGAAATTAATACCCTATTAAATACCACCTCACCCCATCCACCTCACTCAAATGTAGATATAAACAAATCGGAGATTTGTAAGTTCTATTCAGTTGTGTATGTATAAAGTCTTTGAAAATGTAATAAGTTTTACGAAACGCGCTCAAGTGTCGCGTCAGACTAGAAATAAAAATGAATTTTGGAGAATTGATTTTTGAATTACCTCCAACAGTCGAGGCCACTGGAGCTGGTGGTCCCTCAGGTAAATTCAGGAATGTCCGCACTATATATCGCACCTTTGGACCATTAACTGATTCGGATTCCTATATAATACAGTTGTATAGGAATCCGATACAAAACAATCAATACAGTTTCTCATAATTAGAGAGATCAATTTTGACTTTAAGGTTCACGATAACTGTGTGGTAACAACTGCAGAACAATTAGTTAACAAGTGATTTTCTCCTCCCCTCAACAGAAGAGGTCAGACTACTGGTACACGTGGAACGACATGCCGTGCTCACAGCTCAATTATTACGTCTGCAAGATTAACGTCAGTAAGTTCACTCACTCATTTAACAGTAATTGTATTATTAGTCTGTGTAATGATAATTAGTCTAGTTTTGTAACGATTACTGCGTGATTTTTATGTGATCTAAACTCTGTAAAATGTGAGTAGTTTTATTAAGTATTGTGTTTTATTGTTGTTTATTTTTAGTATATATTATTTAATAAATAAACTTTTAATATTTCCATCTAATAATTTATTAGATATATAAAACCTAAAGCTAGAAAAAATGCTGAATGAAAATTAAACCAGGAAAGTTTAGTTGGTTGAGTGGCTCTGAATATGGTGATATTAGAGCTGATGCTGAACACAATCTCCCTTGAACAATTGTGTATGTAGTGATGGTAGAGCTGAAGCTGGACACAATCTCCCTTGAACAATTGTGTATGTAGTGATGGTAGAGCTGAAGCTGGACACAATTTCCCCTCTTCCAGAAACTTGCCCACAGACCTGGACATATGAGAAGAAAAAGTGTTACTTCGCCAGCGACTACGAGATGACTTGGCAAGAGGCACGTGACAAGTGTCAAGGGTTCAACATGGAGGCAGACCTCGTCAGTATTCACTCAGATGACGAAAACTCATTTTTCACAGGTAATTATTGTCTTTCACTAATCACTCAAGCCAATTATATTATGCGATTACGTCTATGGATGCTATGTTCATTGATTAGTTTATAATCAATATATTTCTTATTACAAATTATAATTTGTATTTATAATGCACCTGCAGCGTACGTTTATTGGTAAATTCGGTAGGAAAATGTTCTTGGGTAAAATAATAATCACTTTTGATCTCTACCTGAGAGAGTCACGTCCGTACACATCGTCTTAAGACACAGGTGTGAGACATTTGTAACACCTTTCATAAAGTGAAGGTGTTAGGCTTGGCGAGTAATGTAACCCCAGGGAGCCCTCCACAGAGCTGTTGAGGCACATGAGCGACGCCACGTGGCTGGGGCT
The DNA here is from genome assembly GCF_040958095.1 of Procambarus clarkii. Taxonomy (NCBI): domain Eukaryota; kingdom Metazoa; phylum Arthropoda; class Malacostraca; order Decapoda; family Cambaridae; genus Procambarus; species Procambarus clarkii. The sequence goes on from NC_091219.1 coordinate 5,488,696, forward strand.
GAAGTATGAGGACACCAGCGCTCAGTGGGGCTGGAGCGACGGCCAGCTCAACAACTACACCAACTGGAACACGGGCGAACCCAACGCAATGGACAATGAGTGGTGCACAGAGATCATCGACTACCCTAATGACCCCAGCCATGGCAAGTGGAACAACTTGGCATGTACTGAATCTAGGGCTTTCGGCTGCGAATTATTCCCAAGTAAGTTGAGGATGTCTGTCTTACTACTATAGGACGGAAACAAACACATACAAGAAACAAAAACACACAAGGGGGAAGGGAATTATCAGGGGAAAGGCCTACATATAGCACTGGGAAGGGGTCTGGATAAGGATTTCAGATGGGACTAGAGAAAAGAATGGTGCCCAACCACTTGGACGGTCGGGAATTGAACGCCGACTTGCATGAAGCGAGACCGTCGCTCTACCGTCCATCCCAAGTGGTTGGTTACAAACCAACCACATGGTTTGTGCCTACAAACCAGCCACAAACACACACATAAATACACATGCCACATATATCAGACCAATCCTGGAGTATGCAGCTCTAGCCTGGAGTCCGTACCTAGTTAATCACAAGACAGAGTTAGAGAAGATTCAGGGGATTGCCACCAGACTAGTCCCACAACTGAGAGATATGAGTTACGAAGGAAAGCTACGGGAACTGAACCTCACGTCCCTGGAAGACAGAAGAGTTAAGGGAGACGTGATCACCACCTACAAAATTCTCAGAGGAATTGATAGGGTGGACAAAGACAAACTATTAATCAGGGGCAGAACACGAACAAGAGAACACAGGTGAAAACTGAGTACCCAAATGAGACACAGAGACATTAGTCAGAGTAGTTAACAGATGGAATGCACTAGGCAACTGAGGTGGAGATTGACTCCATAAACAGTTTCAAACGTAGATATGATGGAGCCCAATAAGCTCAGGAACATGTATACGTTGATTGACAGTTGAAGCTCAACCCCCTCAAGCGCAACTAGGTGAGTACACTCACTCCAGCAGGGAAAACTACTGGCATATAGAAATGGAAATTTATAGGAAGATCCCACAAGATGTGGAATTTCGAAATGAAAATTTATGGCAAAAATGATAAATTTATTCTGGTACAAGACGAAGAGAATAAATGACAATGGCATTTAAATGCCATTGAATAAATAAAATGGATTTTTATAGATAAAAATGGATATGTATTTTTTTAAAATGGATTTTTTTAAATAAAATGGATTCATTGAAATGAATAAAATGCCAATGAATAAATGACAACGACCTGTGATTTCTCCAAGAGTGTCAGGAAGAAAAACTTACAAGTGTTAAGGTTCAAAGTACAGGAATAAAAATGCAAGAGATAAGAAAATAGGTACAAGAGGTGGACCATCGTACGTAGATTGGCGTAATTGTCCATTACGCCAATATACGTACGATGGTGCCCATCGTTGCTATAAGTACTATCTAAACAGGAGGATGGGCTGTATACCACACATGTCAGACTCAGGCTCTAATAAGTGGCAAAACAAAGATCACATTTCTTAACAGGTATATCACCAGACTGATCCCAGAGCCTAGTGTATAAGTAACAAGGAAAAACATTAATAAGTAAAGACTAGTGTTCCTGGAAGATCGGTCATGGGAAGACATGATCACCAAATACATAATACAAGATAAGCAAGGACAGACTATTTAGTAATCGTGGTACCCGACTAAGGGGCGCATATTGAATGGAAGGGGTTTAAAACCCCACATAATAAGAGAAAGCATTACTGGTACTGAACTGAAGCTGATGCAAGAGCTGAAGCTTTACCACTGCAAGACACTCAAGATGAGTAGTACACTATCCATACACACTGCAGAAGATAATTACTTCTTATATTCCCTCCTCAGCCATGTCAGACAATCTGGGTGAGTACATTTACCCATTATATATCTTGCCTATCTTCCCCTGCCCCGGCTTGTAAGACAATCTAGGTGAATCCAGGCTCTCTCCTAATTAATAATTAAGCAGGACAACGTGTTCATCTTTTAAAAATCTCACATTGATAAGGGGAAACAAATCTTCAAACAAGCAAACATTTAACACAAAGAAATATAATAAATAAAAAATAATACCTTGGATGGGGTTCTCAACTCACTTCCAGAGTCCAGGCTGTAGCCTCACCTACATTTCACATATCAAATAAATTGAACTGCCTTTACACACACACACACACACACACACACACACACACACACACACACGCACACACACACACACACACACACACACACACACACACACACACACACACACACACACACACACACACACACACACACACACACACACACACACAAACTGTGTGCCTGGTAGCCTGGTGGATAGCGCGCAGGACTCGTAATTCTGTGGCGCGGGTTCGATTCCCGCACAAGGCAGAAACAAATGGGCAAAGTTTCTTTCACCCTGAATGCCCCTGTTACCTAGCAGCAAATAGGTACCCCTATTTGTGATACTTGCCTGGCTGTGCTTGTGGGTGGTGACTGGTAAATGCCTCTTGCTGAAGTCTTCAGCAGTGTGCAAGGTTTATATAATATCATATAGTAGTCACATATAATGCATTTCATTCAATAATAGAATAGTAATCTTGATAGAGGAGGCAGGAACCTCACCCCTGAGCTCACTTGGGAACTGGATATTGTTAATCCCTACACACACACAAGCAGTCAGGGTAGGAAACTAGTCACACATCTGCAAGAAGGGTAGGGCACCAGACCTTCCCTTCCCACTCCCACACTCTCCAAAAACACCGCCCCCCCCCTTCCCTCCTGCACGTCAACTGGCTTCCTGAGTAACATACTATCTCCCTCCTCCCCCACCCCCTCTCCCTCTCTCTATCTCGCCCTCTCTGTCTCTGCCTGTCACTCTCTCACTCTCTCTTTCTCTCCCCCTCTCTCGCCCTCTCGCCCTCTCCCTTTCACTCACCCTCTCCCTCTCTCTTGCCCTCTCTCTCTCTTTATCTTGCCCTCCCTCTCTCTCTTGCCCTCCCTCTCTCTTTCTCTCTTGCCCTCCCTCTCTCTCTCTCTCTCTTGCCCTCCCTCTCTCTTTCTCTATTGCCGTCCCTCTCTCTCTCTCTCTCAGGCCCTCCCTCTCTCTCTCTCTTTTGCCCTCCCTCTCTTTCTCTCTTGCCCTCCCTCCCTCTCTCTCTCTCTCGCTTGCCCTCCCTCCCTCCCTCTCTCTCTTGCCCTCCCTCTCCCTCTTGCCCTCCCTCCCCCCCCCCCTCTCTCTTTTGCCCTCCCTCTCCCTCTTGTCCTCCCTCCCCCCCCCCCTCTCTCTCTCTCTCTCTCTCTCTCTCTCTCTCTCTCTCTCTCTCTCTCTCTCTCTCTCTCTCTCTCTCTCTCTCTCTCTCTCTCTTTCTTTCTTTCTTTCTTTTCCTCTTCCTCTTTCTCTTCCTCTCTGCCCCCTCCCCTGGCTAACCATATCAAAACATATTAGGGAAAGGAACAAAAATAGCAGGAGGACGCACCAAGGGTAAAGGGAAAAGTCAAAATGACCTAATGAAGGAAATGTTAGCCCAAGTTTGGGAGGAAATCAGGAAGGAGATGCATGAAATAAAGAATAAAATAAACAACCTGAAAAGTGAGCTGACAGCAACAAGAGATTAAAACCTTCACAGAGAAAAATACTGAGACTGAGAATCAGATAACCATCCAAAGGGGAGATGGAAATGGTTCACTGGAAGGGAATGCCTCTGTGCATGAAACATTTGCAGAAATACTGAAAATGAGCTAAAAAACAATGGCCACAGTGAGGGAGGTAGCCATGCAAGCAGCTACCTCACAGGAAGCAGCAAGATGCACCAGTCAGCTGCTGGAAAGAAAAAGATCAGTGGTAGCTGTGGGCATCAAAGATGAGGAAGGCTCCAATAGGCAAGAATGGAATAGTAAGAACAGAGAGGCAGTGAATAGAATACTTAAGGGGTTAAAGAAGGTAGGGGCTGAAAAAAACATTGAGAAGGTTTTCAAGGTGGGCTGGTACAACAAGTACCGAGACTGCCAGGTAAAGATAGTGTTTGCAAACGATGCTGCAAAGGAGGATATTCTAGAAAGGGAGAGCCATCTGCAGTATGTGGAAGAATATAAAATAGTATTCCTCCAGAGGGACAGGACGAAGGAGGAGACAGGCATGGCAACAGAGGCAAGGAAGAAGCACAGGGAGAGAGAATTAAACCAGGAAATCACAGTCCCCCAACACAACATTCCCAGAGGCAAGGGGGGGAACCCAATACCAGCATCCCAGCAACACCAGAGGGGAGGGCAACACCACCACCCCCTCTGCATAGAAACCCTCCCTTCCCCTCACCCTACCTGCCCCCACTCAAATGCTCACTTTCCCCTCACCCCTTACCGACCCTGTCACCCCTCCCCCATTCCCACCATGTCATCCCTCCCCCTTTCCTTTTCCCTTCCTTTCCCCCTCCCCCTTCATCCCTCCTCCCCCCATATCCTCCATGTTCTTCCTACCTCCTTACCCCATACCCTACCTGTCCCCCTCTTCCCTTGACTCCCCCACCCCCTACCCCAGAATCCTCTGTGACCCTGTTAACCACCTCACAGATCTTCACATCTATGGAACAGTTTCCTCCATCAGCAGAACGCTCACCAAGAAGGGGACAAGAGAATGAACAGAAGAAAGTGAGCTTCAAGACCATGTGCACTAACATAGATGGGATTACAAATGAAAGAAGTGAACTTGAAGAATGGGCACTAGATGAAAACCCAAACATAATAGCGCTCACAGAAGCAAATCTAACGAAAACCATAACAAATGCAGGGTTTCCACAGGACTACTATGTAGTGAGGAAAGAGAGAGAAGGAAGAGGAGGTGGTGTAACTCTGCTGATAAGAAAAGGCAGGAGTTTTGAAGAAATGGTTATTCAGGGCTGTGAAGATTTGAGTGACTGCATGACCGGTACCATAGCAATTGGAGGACAAAAAATTATAATAGTAGAAGTAGTCATATATAACCCCCACCAAACGTTAGAAGACCCAGACAGGAATATGATAGAAACAACATGGCCACCATTAATATTATAGAGAGAGCAGCGTCTGTCGCTAGCAGGAACGGATTCAGACTACTAATTATGGGAGATTTCAACCACGGAAAGATAGATTGGGAGAACAGAGACCCACGTGGAGGACCGAATACATGGAGAGCTAACGTGCTGGATGTGGCAACAAGAAACTTTCTAAGCCAACACATCAAGGGACCGACAAGAATGAGAGGAGAGGACGAACCAGCTATGCTTGATCTGATATTTACCCTAAATGAGTCGGATATATGGGATGTTAAGTTGGAAGCCCCCTTGGGAATGAGTGATCACAGTGTATTTATTGATCTTTGAGTACCCGGTAGAGCTACGAATTATCTTCCCCAAAAAGAACTGGGTAACAAAGGGCCTGCATACCAAAAGGGAAATTATGAGGAGATGAGAAAATTCCTAAGGGATATACTCTGGGACACAGAACTCAGAACTAAGTCTGTACAAGATATGATGGACTATGTCACCCAATAGTGTCAGAGGGGCAGTAAACAGGTTTGTTGGCCCATGGTTTAAGAGGACATGTATAAAAGCAAAGGAACTGATGAAAAGGGCGTGGAGGAACTTCAGAAATAACAGAACACCAGAAAGCAGAGAGAAATACCAGAGAACCTGGAACGTGTATGTTAGTGTGAGAAGAGAAGCCGAGAAAAGTATGAAAATGATAAAGGTAATAAAGCCAAGACCGAACGAAAGTTACTCCACAGTCACATCACATCAGGAAGAAAACAACAGTGAAGGAAAAGGTGACGAAACTTAGAACCGGTGAGGACAGGTACACAGAGAATGACAAAGAGGTGTGTGAAGAACTCAACAAGAAGTTCCAGGTCTTCACAATAGAACAAGGTGAGGTCACTGTGCTAGGAGAGGAGTTAGTAAACCAGGCGGCCTTGAATGGGTTCAAAATTACAAGAGATGAGGTCAAGAGGCATCTGTTGGATCTGAACGTGAGAAAGGCTGTTGGCCCGGACAGAATCTCACCATGGGTATTGAAAGAGTGTGCAGGAGCACGTTGCTTCCACTCTCCATAGTGTATAGTAGGTCACTGGAGACGGGAGTCCTACCAGAAATATAGAAGACGGATAATGTAGTCCCAGTATACAAAAAGGGTGACAGACAAGAGACACTGAATTACAGGCCAGTGTCCTTAACTTGTACACCATGCAAGGTGACGGAGAAAATCGTGAGAAAAAATCTAGTAACACATCTGGAGAGAAGGGACTTCGTGACAACCCATCAACATGGGTTCAGGGAGGGTAAATCTTGTCTTACAGGTCTAATAGAATTCTAAAATCAGGTGACAAAGATTAAGCAAGAAAGAGAAGGATAGTCGGACTGCATTTTCTTGGAATGTAGGAAAGCCTTTGACACAGTACCCTATAAGAGGCTGATAAGAGGCAGAGTACCTCTTATCAGTACCACAGCTGGAGAAACAGACAGGAGTAACTGGTAGGGTGCTCCAGTGGATAAGGGAGTACCTAAGCAATAGGAAGTAGAGAGTTACAGTGAGGGGTGAGACCTCAGATTGGCGTCAAGTCACCAGTGGAGCCCCACAGGGCTCTGTACTCGGACCTATCCTGTTTCTGATATTCGTAAATGATCTCCCGGAGGGTATAGACTCATTCCTCTCAATGTTTGCTGACGACGCCAAAATTATGAGAAGGATTAAGACAGAGGAGGACAGCTTGAGGCTTCAAGAAGACCTGGATAAGCTGCAGGAATGGTTGTTAGAGTTTAACCCAAGCAAATATAATGTAACTAGCTGTACCCGGCAACGAGTTGCTGTGGCTCAGCAACGCATGTGCGTTGCTGAGCCACAGCAATAATTTGATTTTGAAATAAATCAAAATCAACACATGTGCGTTGCTAAGCTACAGCAATCTTCCCCTGTCTCCCAGTCCTCCCACCAATTTCCCCTTCCCTGTCCCCTCGTCCTCCCAACCATTCCTTACTCCCCCATCCCTCTTGTTTCTCAGCCATTCTCCACTTACTCCGTCCCCTTTTCCATCCCTCCATTCCTTCCCTCACCCATCCTTTTATCCTTCCCACCATCACCCACTCTAGTGTCCCCTAGTCCTCCTAACCATTCCCCACTCCATCGCCCTCATCGTCCCTGCCATTCCCCACTCTCCTGTCCCCTCATCCTCCCCACCATCCCCCACTCTCCTGTCCCCTTGTTGTCCCCACCATTCTCCATTCTCATGTCCCCTCGTTCCCACCCTCCCCAACTCCCTCGTCCCCTCATCCTCCCCACCATTACCCATCCCGGTATGGTAAACAACACAGCTCAATTCCAATGCAATGTCACACAAAATAATTAAATAAAAATAAAAATAAATAAAAATCCAAGAAAATTCTATTTATCAATGCAATCAAAAACATTGAAATGTCTTAACACATTTAGTATAGCGTGTGTTGATATTACGTGCAACAGATGGCGCTGTTTCATAAAAAAAGAATTATTTTTACCTGTCACAGATGTGACATCTATATAGTAGGTATATAAAAACATGCACGTATTCGAATGGAACCTTGTGTCAAAATTTTAAAGCAATCGGTGAAGAGCTTTTGGAGATTACAGCGTGTGTTGCTCTTTCATCCAACAGATTGTGCTGTTTTTAAAAAAAAAAATGTTTTTTAATGTCTCCGTGGTGTAGTGGTAAGACACTCGCCTGGCCTTCCGCAAGCGCTATGTCATGGGTTCGTATCCTGGCCCGGGGAGGATTTACTGGGCGCAATTCCTTAACTGTAGCCTCTGTTTAATGTAACAGTAAAATGTGTACTTGGATGAAAAAACGATTCTTCGCGGCAGGGGATCGTATTCCAGGGACCTGCCCGAAACGCTACGCGTTCTAGTGGCTGTACAAGAATGTAACAACTCTTGTATATATCTAAAAAAAAAAAAAAAAAGTCACAGGGGAGGCATGTATATAGTAGGCATATAAAAACACGCGCCTATTCGAATGCATCGTTGTGTCAAAATTTCAAAGCAATCGGTAAAGAGGTTTCGAAGATTTCCCTCACATGAAAAAAGCATGAAAAACACAGTTTTTCAAAAAAGCATGTATTTCCCGCCACAGACGTGACATCTATATAGTGTTTATATAAAAACCTACTCGGATGCGAATGAAACGTTGTGTGAAGATTTCAAATCAATCAGTGAAGAACTTTCGGAGATTAGCGATTTTGAACAAACGAACATTTACATTCTATTTATATAGATATAAATATATTTATATATTGTGCATATATAGGCATAGGTTAGGTGTTTAGGTTCTGTTGGCGATAATTTGTAATATTGGTACGAGGATTAAGCATTCTTAGCTTTGTGGTTTGAACAAAATTCGTCAGTGAAGCACTTGTTCCGGAAGTGTCAGAACGAAATCAGTTGAGTCGTATGTAAATCGTTTTTCATTCATAAACAAGGGGTTTGGGGGGTGCATGGAATCACTATTGAGTCTTTGTTTGGAGGACGGGCTGTTTATAGAATTGTGATTCAAACAGAAGACGTCAGCGAAGCACTGCTCGAGAAATGTTCGAACGTCATCAGTTGGGAGTCGTGTGTAAAACGTTTTTCATTCATAAACAGGTGTTTGTCGGGTGCTTGAAATGGACTTTGGCCTTTGTTTATGAGGACGGGCTGACTATAGATAACAAACGGTTCCTGGTGGATCACCCCATTTTACTCAAGGGTGGATCTCCCTCTGACGAATCCTCACCAGGCTAGCAACACAATGTCTGACTGGTCATCAAAATTTTTCTTCCTGACTTGCGTGTGGCGGTCAGACACAGGCAACAACCTTGCTTTACTTGTCACATTCCTCACCTGGGTCATACAAAACCTATAATAGGTTCCACAGTGGACACCAGACTCATTCCTTGACAGAAATTGTCTCTGTCACAGCTTCCCTTATGTAGAACTATATCTTAAATTAGGGAGTAGCGACGAGTAACGTGTGACCCCTCCGACTTTACACTCGCAAATGACTTCATAACCAATCACAGAGCCTTAGCTCGTATCACATCACGGCCTTGCTCCTCCCTAATTGGTCAGTGATGACATCATCCAGCTCCTCCCTCATTGGTCAGTGATGACATCATCCAGCTCCTCCCTCATTGGTCAGTGATGACATCATCCAGCTCCTCCCTCATTGGTCAGTAATGACATCATCCAGCTCCTTCCTCCTTGAGAATGTCTCCCATCGTCGCCATCTTTCTTTCCACCTAAAATGTTGCTCAGTGCCATATCATGCCTTCTCTTCCAAACAACTTCGATTTACACTGTAGACAATGCTGTACATCCGGTTTCAGTCAACAGCATGCTTGAGTGCAGAATTCTCCTGGGCAGGATATAGGCCATGATGCTATCAGGGATCATGATAACTTGGACTTACCCAGCCATGTATGACAGTTTAGGTGAGTACACTTACACTAACACTTACCCAGTGTAGAGCGACGGTCTCTATTCTTGCAGGTCGGCATTCAATTGGTCCCCAACCACCTAAGTTGTTGGGGACCAATTTCCCTCCCTCGTCCTACACTGTAATCCTTATCGTCACATCCCTTCCAATGGCTATACAGTGTTAAATGGCTTAGCGCTCTCTCCTGATAATGCTCGTGCCGTGTAAGACCATCTGTGATGTCACGCCCCCAGCACACACGGTCGGCTGTGAAGATGGCTGGACCAACTTCAACGGCTACTGCTACATGTATACTTACGGCGACTACTCAAACTACCTGAGTTACAGCGATGCCCGGGTGGCGTGTCAGGGCCTGGGAGGGAACCTCGCCTCCATCCACACGGCAGAAGAAGCGGACTTTATATATTCTTTTCTCAGCACTTACAGTACGTGTTTCTCACGTTCTTGGTAGCTCTTTATTCTTTATTTATATATATTTAATTATATTCTTAATTTATATCCGCTTTATTCATAGTCTTTATTGTTTTGTGAATGAACTAAGATGATGGAACTTACCTAAGTTTTTTTTTTTAGTAGCGAAACAGTAATGCATTGAAAGTTGTCACAAATGAGTTCAAATTAAATTTTTTTACAACCACGACACTTTCCATAACATGGAAAAAAAGTTTCGACCGCAGGATAGTCGTCCATTTGATTGTTAGTTACGACTTGTATAGACTGTCCTTGGAATGTTAGTTACGACCTGCATAGATGATCCTTGGAACATCAATTACGACCTGCATAGACGATAATTGGAACATCAATTACGACTTGCATAGACGATAATTGGAACATCAATTATGACCTGCATAGATCTTAATTGGAACATCAATTACGACCTGCATAGACCTTAATTGGAACATCAATTACGACCTGCATAGACGATAATTGGAACATCTTGACGACCTGCATAGACAATAATTGGAACATTAATTACGACCTGCAGATGATAATTAGAACATCAATTACGACCTGCAGATGATAATTGGAACATAAATTACGACCTGCATAGACGATAATTAGAACATCTTTACGACCTGCATAGACGATAATTAGAACATCTTTACGACCTGCATAGACAATAATTGGAACATTAATTACGACCTGCAGATGATAATTGGAACATTAATTACGACCTGCAGATGATAATTGGAACATAAATTACGACCTGCATAGACGATAATTAGAACATCTTTACGACCTGCATAGACGATAATTAGAACATCTTTACGACCTGCATAGACAATAATTGGAACATTAATTACGACCTGTAGATGATAATTGGAACATAAATTACGACCTGCATAGACGATAATTAGAACATCTTTACGACCTGCATAGACGATAATTAGATCATCAGTTACCCACTTATCAACCGGTCATTAACTGATATCCTGAGACTTCCCTTGGACATCAGTTACGACCATTACATACATGAAAGACGCTATTCTCCAAATTCGTCTGTTGACCATATCATTGAAATATTTAATATATTTACGTTTGAATTAATGTTCTATAGTACTGTGTACTGACATCGCTGTTACTTTCAGAAAATAATTGTTTGCAGGTTTCTATGAATCCGTTTGGATTGGCTTGTCAGATGTTGGCCACTTTGGAGAGTACCAGTGGAGTGATGATACATCTGTCACATATACCAATTGGGATACCTTCGACTCTCTTTGTAAGTATAAGAAGATTGGGCCTTAAGCTTTAATCAATCGACAATAGCGAAAATAAGTGAATTAAAACAATTTTTTTAAGCTTTCCCCTCTAAGCAAATATTGGTGAATGAGAATATTTCTGAGAGCAAGTTTACAGTTTCAATTGTGTCTAGAACTGAAGTCTGTTTTATCATACATTAAACATTATTTCCAGCCCAAAGAGTGGGTTTATAACGTATACACCTGAATTTATATACCGGCTTGTCAATCGTCCCCCATTACTCCGGAGGTTTTTTTTCCAGATGAATTTTGAAATATTGTCCTGGTATTTATGGCTTTGGCGGGTAGGCGGTTCCACGGGTTTATAACCCTGTTGATGAAAAAATGCATCTCCAATTTTCAAGCATCTCCAAGCTACACTGTGGCTTGTTGAGGTTGAATCCGTTGCTCCTTGTTTCAGTCCTTATCCTCACGTATGTAGGATGTATGAGTAAGAGAGTTGACTTAGTTCTACTATATGTAGAACAATTTATCTACTGTAGATACTGTATGTCCTTTTGAAGGTGAGGTCTCCATGCTTGGGTACAGTAGTCCAAATGGGAAGCACCAGAGACTTGTGCAGTTGAATTACAATGTTTATAGGTGTGAGTTAAGAACGTATATAGGAGTGGTGTACAGAGTGAATATAGCAGTGGTTGACAACATATATAGCAAAAGTTGACAACATATATAACACTGGTTGACAACATATAGTGATTGACAGCATATACAACAGTGGTTGACAGCATATACAACAGTGGTTGACAACATATATAACAGTGGGACATTTGGGGCTTGAATCTAATTATTTAAATATTAATGTAGTAAATTAAATTACGAAGGACCACCCGCTTTTATAGTAAAGAGGGAAACTGAGAAATTAGGATCATTTGATACTTCCTAGATGAACCAGTAACTATGGATAAAATACTAAAGAATATGATCATAGAAATAATTAATGGGCTGTATAATTAAATGAATCAAACCCGCAAACACCTACATTGGGGGGTTATTACTGGAACTCAGTACGTCCAGGAACTAGTGTGGTTCGTTCACTAATCCAAGATATAATAAGCTAATCCTATGAATTATTGTGAAATCAATGTCATTATCATTAATGGGAACATAGATTATGAATATAATAATGATAATCATAATAAACACATGTCAATCCAAAAAACAGAGTTCTGCATGTAAATAATTCCAGATAATTATTAAAGGAATACAAAGGAATCTTAGCTTAATGACGATTCCTTAAAGTAAGTCACGACGCTTCCTCTGATTCTCCTGGACTCGGCTGGATGACGATTAGGATTCGATTAACATGGGAGAGGACAGCTAGGAGAATTCTTCTCACGTGCTGCAAAACAAATATTTACAGTAGCAACTAATTAAACTACTGAATTTCTATGTCCAAGAAATTAATGTTAATAGTAGATAAGGGATAATGACCTGTAGTTTGGTGTTGGTATGCGTCGTCACGACAAATCACCCAGCTACTATTCTACACCCTATCAGATGCATCAAATAAGGATAAGATACTTACCTAATATGGGCACTGTGTAAGTTTTAAGATTGCCAAAATTCGCATCCCAGGCTCTGGCTTCACCTATCCTGGATAATGGCGCGCTTCACTGGCCGGTCATGTGGAATCACAATGAACCAGATTTGATAGGTTCCTTATATGACACTGACACCAGTTGAAGATATTGTCTGCAAGGCCTTTCACGCCTCACAGTGGCGACTTTCTTCGAGAGAATGGATAGCGTTTACCCTGATGGCTGGGTAATGGCGTCTCCTCGTGAGCACGACGTGAACAGGTCCGCTCGAGAGCTTCTCAACACGTGCACTGGCTTGCTCTCCTTCCCCGCTCCGCGTCTCGCGTTCATTGGACAAGTTATTATCATGAATATTAGTATTTCTCGCAGTTGTGCTTGAAATGTTCGAGACAGGACGGGTTTATTATTTAGAAGAGTTAAATATTATTATTTGCCAGTTCAGTGATAGTAAACATATAATGGGGAGGAATTAATGTCTCTCCATGGCATTCACTTGTGACGTTAATTTTTATTACTAGATAACTGCTATGACTCTAACGCTCTATTCGACTTTTAGTTGGAGGTCAATTTATCTGTAATGAATTATCACACAGAACACCTTGGTTATAGAGAATCGAATTCAATTCTCAGATACATTGGATATAATGTGTTTATTGTAATGAAATCTGACGCAATACTGGCGTCGGGTGACGTGAGAATTCTAGCCTATTGCACAGATGAAATTATTAGTACATGTGAATTCTACATTGTGTTAATTTTACTTACTACAATAATTAGTAGAATTAGTAATAATTAATGAGAATACAACAGTGTTGTATTCGGTGTTGGAAATTTCCAACATAACTCCGGGGGGAGGATTCTAGGGTCGTAGTGTACTGTGGAGTACTGACCTATCCCGAAGTTGAGATTAATATTAGTATATTAGTAGGTTAATATGTTAGTACACACATAACGAACGTCCCGTATTTATCAAGGACTTACAAGAAACTTAAGTCTTGCTATTTACATGTCAAATGAAACATGTTACTTATAGCCTACACAATAATTAAAGAATTGCTCTTAGTTGAGAAATATAATAGGCTTGCAGTTTCCCTTAGTGGAAACATGTATTAAATATTGAAACATTAAATGATTAAGTTATCGGTAATCAGGAACTCTCTAAAGCTCACAATAAACTCAACAACTAGGGTCGCAGTGACATGTAATGGTGTATTACGTAGCTGCTGAATCGTAGGCAAACTCAGAATAAGTTCCTAAGAACTGATAACACTATTGTATGATTATACAGTAAAATATTATTAGTCATTTAAGATCAAGGAGACTTTGACACTACAGTAAGGCCACTGTCTAGGGTCGCTGTGACTTGTAACTATTGGGTTACTAGACAATAACATCACGCAGTATCATGATCACCCCAAATTCAAATGAGGAAATTGAATTTAATGTGCACTGCCGTGCAGTAGTCATTCTGACTGATGGTACAACTAATTTGCTAACTAGCTAAAATAATAGAAAGTAGAGAACTGAAAAGTTTATTCATTAAAATGAAGGAAAATTCTGAGTCGACAGTGAGATTATTAGCCTAGTCATTCTGACTTATGAGCAAATTGAATGGTAGCTCATAGGCTTGACACTGTAAACTTGTTAATATGAAATCACCTTTACATGAATTTGAGTTTATTAAATCAGTCTCTATAAGTATAGTCAACTGTAATTAATGGTGAGTACAGATTAGGCTAGTACTCAGTTGACACTACTAAAGTCCCTAAACCTACCTAAATAAATGGTTTGAATTTCTAACCTACCTAAGTAAGGGACTAAGCTAATTGTGAGCAAAAATGTACTCGAATTAACATTGTGAGCAGTATTGAGCTCATTAACAGGTCGAGCTATATTGAACTCGTGAACATGGTGAGCTATATTGAGCTCGTTAACAGAGTTAACAGGGTGAGCTGTATTGAGCTCGTTAACATGGGGAGCTATATTGAGCTCATTAAGCATGTTAACAGGGTGAGCTGTATTGAGCTCGTTAACATGGAGAGCTATATTGAGCTCATTAAGCATGTTAACAGGGTGAGTTATATTGAACTCGAGTTAACGAGGTGGAGTATTGTCTCATTCAATTATCATGGCGAGCAGTGCTCGTGGCATGGGGAACATTAAAGCGTTCGATTGTCATGGTGAGCAATATTAAGCTCGTATGCGCATGGGGAACAAGCACTCATATTATTACGTTAATTCTAAGGTGAGCCATATTAAGCTCATGAAGCATGTTAATTAACAATGCTGATGTTTAGCGGTAATGCATTAAACAAAGAGAAACCTAAGATTGCTGGAAATTAAATTACTGCTACGATTAATCCTATTCAAGATAATTTGTAACATTTTCCCAACCTAAACGTTTCACGGGTTATTAGTTCTCTGTAAATTCGCTTACATATTGGTAAGTTTGCAAGTTTGTTCGTGCTGCGCTCCTACACTAATTAAGCAGAAACGAAAGAAAAACAACTCAAACAAATTGATGCAAGTATTATCACTAACTCTTAGTGCAGAAAACATGGTATTAAGAAGGTTTTCTTGGCAAACCTTTAAGCGCAAGTATAGTGGACCAGTGGTCCTAGTGAATTTGTAATTACTGAAGTTGCTTGATGACTTCATAGAATTACTAAATTCAGGAAATGCCAGTGGCATTGAGTGCTAGATTCTCTAGCCTAACATTATTAATTACCTAGGGAGTACTAGATTCTCTAGCCCAACATTATAATTTACCTAGGAAGACTGAGTGTGGTCAATTACTACTTGTCGAGAATAATTCTAGGTCTGCAGTGAATTCAATAGTTTGGTCGCTGTGACTTGTACTTGTTTGAGTACGGACCATTGGTTTTCACTGAGAGCTATGAAACATCTCGGCGAGTATCAATTGCACTATATTCAATCTGAGTTTATTACTCAGCTGCGTTTCTCTTTTTAGCTTGCTGCTGGAGAATTGATTTACTGCTGACTAATTTATTATTATTGGCAGGTTTAGGCTTGTTCACATTCAGAACGTTACCAGTAAGTAAGTAGCCACCTGCAGATTGGAGCATATTCATTCCCAATCGTTTAACATATCCAGTTATGAACTGGCAATAGTAGTCGGCTCCTACTAGTACATCTACATTGTTAAGGCGGTCAGACGTTAACTTGTAGTCAGCCAAATTAATTTCACGTTCCTGCAGGAAGTGGGCTGTGTACCCCAGACCCTTAATATTTAAGTCTAAAGGTATTTGATCTACAACAATGGCTTGGACAGCCTTGGTATGACTACCTAGTCGTACAAGCGGTTGAACTACTGAGTATTCATGGGTTCCTCGATTTATCATGGACCCTGACAAGTTTAATTTTACCTGTCCTATTGGTTGTAAATTAAGTGCCTCTGCTGCCCTTTGAGTAATGAAAGTTCTCTGGGAACCTTGATCAAATAGTCCACGTGTGGTGATCTTGGTTCCTCTGTTCTTCACTTGAAGTTGGGCAGTAGGCAAAGCAGCATCCACTTGAGATGCTTGTGAAGTTACGCTGTACACATCTCGCACCTTGCAGCACTGTGCTGGTGTAGATTCTCTACGTCCTATTCTAGGGTTGACATAATTAGTCCTAACTAATTTGCACAGTGCAGCATGATGCTTGCCCCTTCTACACCTATTGCAGGTGTTCAGTGGGGTTTCACAGCTGTTAACATTATGTGGTTTGAGACACCTAGTACATTTGTGTAACTGTTTGAGTCGTCTGACTCTTGTGTCTCTATTAGGATAATTAGTACATTTGTACAGAGAATGTATTTGATTGCAAAACAAGCACATTCCCCATCCTACAGATCGTTTAGAGGTTACCGGTTTAGGTAAAACAGTATTTGCAGGTTGTGATGGTTTTGCTGTTTGCATTTGCTTGTTATTTATTCTCTTGTGAGTACTTGGTGTACTCTGAGGAACCATTAATAGGCTCTTGGGAGTGCTCTTTGGACTATTAGGTCTCTTAGGAGTACCTGTGGGGCTCTTAGGCCTCACTGATGAATCAGTGTTTGACTGATTGTTATTACATTGATTATTAGCACCTTTATTACCTAGTGACAGTGTCACTTTAGGAGTTTCAGGTAAGGAAACTGATGTAGGTACAGTTTTGGTACATTCAGATTTAGTATTAATTGCTTGGTCTGCTGTATGATTGCTCATATTACGCAAACCTGTAAATATATCCTGCATTGACAGGGTATTACCATTCTGGCATACATATAATTTATTAAGTGTGTCACCAGACAATTTTCTCTGGATGATAATTTTAGTCATCCACTCAGTAGTTGGGTGATCCACCTCTTTACTGAAAGAATTTATCAGTGACTCAAGCTGAAAACTAAAGGCTTGTAAAGAGTCAACTGATTGCTCTGGTGAAGATAAATTTAATAATTGGTGCACAAGGTTTATAATAGTCTTCTCATTGTTAGCACTTACTTTAGAAGGCTGTTGTGAGCAATTGTGACCATTACTTGTGTTGCTTAAGGCTTCTTGCTTAGCCTCAGCTTTGATTACAGCTTCGACTGCTGCTGCAGCATTAGCTTTATCATTTTCTGGTTCAGATTCACTGATTATTGCAGCTTCACTTGTTTCATCTGCAGCTTCACTTGTTTCTCTGGGTTCTGGTGATAAGCTAGTTAATTCAGTAGCCTTATGTATTGAACTTATAGAATCCAGGGAACATTGAGAAGAGTGGTCTGAAATTTGATCAGACTCTGTAAACAAATCATCACATGAAGCTGTATTAGATGAGAGGTTAGAAAATGAAGGTTGAACTTCAGTTGTGGATCCTGTGTAGTGATCAGTATTGATTAGAGGATTCTCCTCGTCTTGAGGTAGTTCAGGTATTTCATCTGAACTGAGTGTTGACTCAGGGGTAGGTCTATTAATGATCGGCTCCATCCACTCGGGAATATCTTGTCTCGCAAGCCTCTCCTTATATTGGTCTAACCTGGTTTGAACGTAATGTTCATAGTTATCAAGATCAGATTCTGTTAGACGTAAGTGGTCTGAGACAGTATGACCGACTTGGAGTAAATTCCTGTGGGACTCGATTACAGTCTTTACATGATCATATTTTTGGATGGCGTTCCTTATGGAACTTGCTAGTCTATAGACGTCACCTGGGTCAGTTTCTACACAGAGATGACATTTCATAAGCAGTTTTTCTAGGGGACGTTGAAGAGCTGTCAAGAATCTTGCATTCCTTTCTAAAGGATTCATTCTTGCGGTAAATGGAGCCTGATAGGGCTTATGTAGCTAGTGGTATAGCTATGGTGTCTGCTCCTTGATGTAGAGCAGGTATAAGTATTGACAGCCTGGTATTTCTTGAGGCTGGTTGTAATTTACCTCATTTAGAGGTTAGCTACCTACCTAATAATAAGCAACTAAGATTTGAGTGGTACCTTGGTCTCACTACAGGTGTTCCTCAGCTTAGCTCTTCTAAATCAGCCTCGGATGGGTAGTGGACTTACACTAACACTCAAAGACATACATAGAAATATGCAATAAAATAATTACACAATAAATGGTTAATCCCACCCTTGATAGGGTCAGCACAAAAGAATAATATATGTGTCACTAACTAGCTCAAGCCTAGTCGTGAGAATTTCTACTTAAGAAACTACAACTATATTTAGTCTGTGCTTGTGCCAAATTCAACACAATCACAGCCTAAATTGCTACCTAATAAAGGTTGGCAAAGATTATATTATGGTGCAGTAATGTGCAAATAATTGTGCTGTGTTTTTTTTTTTTTTTGGATTTTATATAATATACACTTGTATAATTATGTGTATAAGAAATTAAATGAACACAAAGGAATTAATTGTGTTTGGCAAGTATTCTACTGCCGTAAATATTACCTAACTCCTAAATGTACTCATAATTGTGGAATAAAATGTTATCAGGGTTAGTAATGATTAACTAGTATGAGATCAGTAATTTATATTAGTATACTGGATCCCTAAATGTTAATGATCCACTGACTTGAGGAAATCAGTAATTATAACATGGATTCAGGCTATAATGGACAGTCTGCTGACAGCCATACATTGAAACATTGGTATAGCCTAAATGGTTAACACTTAATTGGTGTTAGTGATTAATATAAGGTTATGAGCTGTTGCTCTTGGTGACCTAAAGATTCTACTTCAGTATGAAGTGTAGGTCTAAATGTTGTGGGTAATTGGCTATGACCCACTAAAGCTACCTTATACATGAGGTGAAAGTAGCAATATGTTAGTGTGATCTAGACTAACTGATGTGTTACACTGTTAGTTTACACAGTTAATTAAATAGATAGTCTAGCTTCTATCACACAAGGATTAGTTATTAATGATTAATATTTTAATTATAAATTTAATGCCTATCCGGTTCGATAAGGACCATAATGTGGGACATTTGGGGCTTGAATCTAATTATTTAAATATTAATGTAGTAAATTAAATTACGAAGGACCACCCGCTTTTATAGTAAAGAGGGAAACTGAGAAATTATGATCATTTGATAATTCCTAGATGAACCAGTAACTATGGATAAAATACTAGAGAATATGATCATAGAAATAATTAATGGGCTGTATAATTAAATGAATCAAACCCGCAAACACCTACATTGGGGGGTTATTACTGGAACTCAGTACGTCCAGGAACTAGTGTGGTTCGTTCACTAATCCAAGATATAATAAGCTAATCCTATGAATTATTGTGAAATCAATGTCATTATCATTAATGGGAACATAGATTATGAATATAATAATGATAATCATAATAAACACATGTCAATCCAAAAAACAGAGTTCTGCATGTAAATAATTCCAGATAATTATTAAAGGAACACAAAGGAATCTTAGCTTAATGACGATTCTTTAAAGTAAGTCACGACGCTTCCTCTGATTCTCCTGGACTCGGCTGGATGACGATTAGGATTCGATTAACATGGGAGAGGACAGCTAGGAGAATTCTTCTCACGTGCTGCAAAACAAATATTTACAGTAGAAACTAATTAAACTACTGAATTTCTATGTCCAAGAAATTAATGTTAATAGTAGATAAGGGATAATGACCTGTAGTTTGGTGTTGGTATGCGTCGTCACGACAAATCACCCAGCTACTATTCTACACCCTATCAGATGCATCAAATAAGGATAAGATACTTAGCTAATATGGGCACTGTGTAAGTTTTAAGATTGCCGAAATTCGCGTCCCAGGCTCTGGCTTCACCTATCCTGGATAATGGCGCGCTTCACTGGCCGGTCATGTGGAATCACAAAGAACCAGATTTGATAGGTTCCTTATATGACACTGACACCAGTTGAAGATATTGTCTGCAAGGCCTTTCACGCCTCACAGTGGCGACTTTCTTCGGGAGAATGGATAGCGTTTACCCTGATAGCTGGGTAATGGCGTCTCCTCGTGAGCACGACGTGAACAGGTCCGCTCGAGAGCATCTCAACACGTGCACTGGCTTGCTCTCCTTCCCTGCTCCGCGTCTCGCGTTCATTAGACAAGTTATTATCATGAATATTAGTATTTCTCGCAGTTGTGCTTGAAATGTTCGAGACAGGACGGGTTTATTATTTAGAAGAGTTAAATATTATTATTTGCCAGTTCAGTGATAGTAAACATATAATGGGGAGGAATTAATGTCTCTCCATGGCATTCACTTGTGACGTTAATTTTTATTACTAGATAACTGCTATGACTCTTGTGGGAACCGACCTGTGAGATTTATATTTATTTAATTTATATGAATTTATATTTACGTTAATTTATATACTTCGATAGCAATTTGTATGATGTTAAGTGGACTGTATTTCTGCAATAATCTGTTAATATCACAAATCGATCCTCTACACATTAGGGGGGGTTTATATTAATTTATATATATGCAGCCAATCAATCTACAGTAATAGACTACATACATTGAAGAGGCTCCTTATCTTATAGTACAGCAGGTTAGTCCACTGGGTATAACTAGGGTGTAGACTCCAAATTATCCTCTTTGAGGTAGCTTCCATCACCCAGTAACTGGTGCACAAAGTCTTGCTTCCTCGTCTTGACCTGTCAAAAGGGCGCTAGCTGTAAAGCCAGAATCCTATATATGACAAGTATTTCAGAGAAAACACTGTACATGGAACAATGAAGACCTGGCTTAATTACCTTTAGTTTGAGGCTATCTCGTGCTCTAACCGGCTAACCCAACCCAATGACATTAATGGCCACTAATGATAGATAATGGGTTTCGAAAAGAACACTTAACTTTATTTGTTGACAGCGTGTTGATAATGGTACACCTTTGGTTTCCATAACACTACGTCCAAGTAAAATTAACAGGAGCCGTATTTGGTCCCGTGTGCCTCTGGTCTAGTATAAACAATGGCTGCCCTCCCTCACCCTGACGCCTAGCTTACATTGTCCAGATGTCAATAAGTGATAGAAGGGTCACATTTACTCTACTTTAATATTGATAATTAAGTTAATTTATATGAGATGTTTTTATGATGGTAAAGTCCAAAGACTAATGTATTTAAGAATAATTCCCACCATAATAGGTGGTGAATTATAATAGTATGTGGTGATGATATCCCGTTTTCTATAGACGGTAATTCCACTACAAGTTACGTTTTCTATGGGTAACTTGTTGGTCATACAGCAATTATTATCTGTCTGTATGTTATATTAAATGGTGTCGGATTTTCCGACATAATTCCCCAGGGGCTGCTCACGGGTCGAAGTCCTAATTAGAACAGACGAACACCGATACTCCTCCTTCGAATTATTAGATTAATTTGATGTTAGTAGTTAGTAATCACACATTTGTGCGTCTGTTCGTACAGGACGGATGTCCCGTACTAGAGTTGCAGGGGTTAGAAGTCTAATGCGATTTCATTTCCCTGTTATCTCTTGAAAGGCTAATATTCAAGCCTTATTACATATTATTTAACCCAGAAGACTGAATGTGATCAAGTACTACAGTCAAATATGATTCAGGGACTGCAGAGAGATCAGTGACATTAGATATAACTTGAAGTTTGTTCAGGTAACTAGTCACTGATATATAAACACTGAGGCCCATGGAATACATCTTGATTAAATAATAAATGTATCAAATCAGTCATCAGATTTATTGGTGTTTAATTTAGTTAATTCATTCATAAGATTGAATAGCTCATCATTAAAGTAATGTATGGTTCTGAGACTGCAGTGGGTTCAGTGACATTGGTCGCAGTGACTTGTAGCTGTTTTAGGCTACTGTTCACTGATTTGCCACTGAGGCCTCATGAACTCATCTTCAGCTTCAAATGATGATACTAACATCAACTTCTGTTGGTATAGTCAGCTGTAATCTCCTTCGTATAATGCTACTGGAGAAATATAATCAGCTGACAAATTTAGATTTCTACTGGTATTGTTTATCTGCAGGCATAGGTCTCCTCAGGCTTGATACTGGGCCTGAGAGTAATTTACCTCCTGCAGAGTTTAACATGGTTATACCCTGATATTTAGTAGGGCTACCGATGAATTGATGACAATAGTCTGTCCCTACAAGGAGACCGAAGTCGGTGAGGTGATCAGACTTAATATTATCTGCCAATTTTATTCCTCTATTTCTCAGGAATTTGGCTGTTGCTCTCAGACCTTGAACTTGTAGGTCTACTGGTATTTTGTCCACCACAATGGCTTGTACTCGACAGACGTACCTGCCTAAACGTACTGATGGTTGTACCACCTGGTAGACTTGAGGTCCTGCATCTGTTACAAACCCTGAGATGTTGAATGACATCTGGGCTACAGGCCTTAATTGTAGTTCATCTGCCAGCTTTTTAGTGATATATGTTCTCTGGGATCCTTGGTCAAACAACCCACGGGTATGGACCTTGGCCCTCTTATTCAGGATGGTAATTTGGGCAGTAGGCAAAGTCGTATTACCTTTAGACTTTGCCGATTGGACACTCTTCGTTTGTTGCACCTTGCAGTACTGTACTGTGGTGGGAATGCTATCTTCCACCTTGGGGTTTGGAGACGTTGTTTTGGTGTCTCTGCACAATGCTGCATGGTGCTGACCTTTGTTACACCTATTACAGGTGTGTAATTGGGTATCATAGTCCTTGATGTTATGTTTCCTGAGGCACCTCGTGCAATGTTGCAAATCTTTGAGTCGCTCAACACGGGCGTCACTATCAGGAAAATTAGGGCAGTGGTACATTGAATGTTTCTCATTGCAGAACAAACATGTTCCATAGCTTCCAGTACCCTTTGGTGTCACGTTCTTGGGTGACACAGTAACTATAGGCTTGGAGGGTCCCACTGCATATACGCCCACACTGCCACTGTTCCACTTTGGTGTTGAATTATATTGTCTAGATTGATTTGGAGTACCTTTGGTACTCTGTGGTTTACTATTATTGGTTTCTGAGGGTTTACTTGGTGGTTTTAATTTGTCATGTGTTCGTAATTGATGAACTACTGACTTTAAACCTTCAGATATTTCATTCATAGATAAGATGCTTTTATTGTAATGAGCACTCATTTGTCTCAATATATCCCTAGGTATTTTCTCCTGGACAATTATTTTCAAGACCCACTCAGCCCCGTTTGTATCTGCTGTCAGGCTGAGGGCATTGATCAATGATTCTACCTCCAGCTTGAAGACTTGGAGTGAATCAGCTGAAGCCTCCGGTGGGGGTAAATGCAACAGCTCATGAACTAAATGTGATGTTCTTACTTCTGGATCAGCATAATTATCCTTGAGGAGTTTTACTGCCAGATCATAGCCGTCATTAGTTAATCTCAGATGGGATACTACTGTTTTAGCCTCACCTGATAATTGGCCTTGCAAATAAGAGAATTTACTACTCTTTGGTAAAGATTGTTTTAAGTCTACAAGGTCAACGAATTTGTTCCAAAATTCGTCCCAATCTTCCTCATCTTTTCCTGAGAAAGTGGGTAAATTAATTGGAGGGAGTCGAGCTTCTGCTTGACTCGTATTAGTTGCAACTGTTGTTGTTGTTGCTGTTGCCTTGTTCTGGGCGATTAATTTGACATAAGGCTGTAACGTGGCCTGAGTGTGATCTTCATAATTCGCAAGATCAACCATAATGTCGTCTATTTCTGTTTCTGATAAATTGGTGTTGGCAAGTTCAGCCACATATGTTGCTATTTGACATTTGATTTGCTCAAACTTACCTGCAGCTACTTGATAATAGCTTTCCAGGTCAGCATAATCAACTTGAGATTGTTGTGACAAATCTTCACATTTCTTGATCTGTCTTGTTAAGTGGCCTTTAAGACCTGCAAGGGTTCTTTTCATTCTCCCTGCATTATCCATACTGGCTAGTTGGTGAAGCCTTGTGGTACTTGTACTTGGGCTGCTCATAATACTGAACAAGGACTAATGGTAGCCTAGGGTAAATTCTGCACTCACTAGGCAATAATCCTACCTCTACTAGAGGTTAGCACTTAAAATTAATACACATTATATATATACAATCATACACACTAATGATTTGAGTGATAAACCAGTGTCACTGGAAGTACCTTTCGGTTAGCTCTTCTATATCATCCTAGGATGGTAGAGACACTAATTAATCACTCAAAGGTGTAATGATCATAAGTAATTTATTATATATACACAACTCAACTCGAGTTGATAAAAATTACACCCAAAATATGGTCTGGACCATTCATTAATGGTGTTAGGTTGATCAATATAGTACAACTGACTATGGTAATAATGGGACTAGGATGAACGATAATAGTTCAACTAGTCAGTGTTAATATCCTACCCTGTTGTGGGTTTGCAATTAGTAAATATTATACTGTGATCACTAGTGCAATATATATTAAATGATTCTCTATTTTGGAGAAATAATATACACAATTATTGATAATAGCCTCTTAATTAGCCTCTATGAAACTTCTAATATTATCTAGAAGTATTAAATATTATTAGTGACCTCGCGAAATAAACTCCACAAAATTCTTAGATAATCTCTCGCGAAATTTAACACCACGAAATCCGTGAACAATCACGCGACACCACAGCCACTACTTTGGCTGGCTTCAATATTAGCGCTGTCATTTCACAGAATAACACGCCACCAAATATCTGTGGGTGTGCATGAAACCGCTGATGAGGCTGAACTCAGTTGAGGGGGGCTCCTGAACTGGCTTGAGGCAACGCTGCCGTCTTTGACTGGCTGGCCTTGTTTAAATCACACTGCATTAGTTTATTTGATGAATCCACTGGTTAACTGGTTCATCCGGTACTAAGATGACCAAATGTGGGTTCAAAGGACCGAATATTCCGTCATCCGGTTCGAAGATGACCAAATAATGTGGGAACCGACCTGTGAGATTTATATTTATTTAATTTATATGAATTTATATTTACGTTAATTTATATACTTCGATAGCAATTTGTATGATGTTAAGTGGACTGTATTTCTGCAATAATCTCACAAATCGATCCTCTACACATTAGGGGGGTTTATATTAATTTATATATATGCAGCCAATCAAACTACAGTAATAGACTACATACATTAAAGAGGTTCCTTATCTTATAGTACAGCAGGTTAGTCCACCAGGTATAACTAGGGTGTAGACACCAAATTATCCTCTTTGAGGTAGCTTCCATCACCCAGTAACTGGTGCACAAAGTCTTGCTTCCTCGTCTTGACCTGTCAAAAGGGCGCTAGCTGTAAAGCCAGAATCCTATATATGACAAGTATTTCAGAGAAAACACTGTACATGGAACAATGAAGACCTGGCTTAATTACCTTTAGTTTGAGGCTATCTCGTGCTCTAACCGGCTAACCCTACCCAATGACATTAATGGCCACTAATGATAGATAATGGGTTTCGGAAAGAACACTTAACTTGATTTGTTGACAGCGTGTTGATAATGGTACACCTTTGGTTTCCATAACACTACGTCCAAGTAAAATTAACAGGAGCCGTATTTGGTCCCGTGTGCCTCTGGTCTAGTATAAACAATGGCTGCCCTCCCTCACCCTGACGCCTAGCTTACATTGTCCAGATGTCAATAAGTGATAGAAGGGTCACATTTACTCTACTTTAATATTGATAATTAAGTTAATTTATATGAGATGTTTTTATGATGGTAAAGTCCAAAGACTAATGTATTTAAGAATAATTCCCACCATAATATGTGTTGAATTATAATAGTATGTGGTGATGATATCCTGTTTTCTATAGACGGTAATTCCATTACAAGTTACGTTTTCTATGGGTAACTTGTTGGTAATACAGCAATTATTATCTGTCTGTATGTTATATTAAATGGTGTCGGATTTTCCGACAACTCTAACGCTCTATTCGGCTTTTAGTTGGAGATCAATTTATCTGTAATTAATTATCACACAGAACACCTTGGTTATAGAGAATCGAATTCAATTCTCAGATACATTGGATATAATGTGTTTATTGTAATGAAATCTGACGCAATACTGGCGTCGGGTGACGTGAGAATTCTAGCCTATTGCACAGATGAAATTATTAGTACATGTGAATTCTACATTGTGTTAATTTTACTTACTACAATAATTAGTAGAATTAGTAATAAATAATGAGAATACAACAGTGTTGTATTCGGTGTTGGAAATTTCCAACAATAACAGTGGATGACAAAGTTTATAGGTGTGGATGACAAAGTATATGGGAGCGCATGAGAAAGTATATTAGGAGTGGATGAGAAAATATATAGTTGATGAGAAAGTATATACGAGTGGATGACAAAGTATACAGGAGTGGATGACTATTACAAACCGCTATGCAGTCTACTCTACTGCCTTTGAGCACCTGGGACCAACACCGCGCAGAAACAAGGACTGATTCGACGAAAACGATGAGAAGATATAGGCACTGCTGCCAGAAACAAACATCACCTGCTCTGTGCACATCACAATGCCCCTACATTGTGGTGTGCCCGAAGAATGGTGCGAAGGAATCTCCGTGAGGTGCAGGAGGGATGGTTTTGCACCAAGCGGTTCTAAGATGCTCTGCAAGGTATATACGGACGACAGTCCTCTAGCTCCGCATCCCTACTCAGTACAGACGGGACTCAACTGTTGACAGAAGAAGGAAATCTTGGACAGACGGGTTGAACACTTTGACCAGATCCTCAATCGCCCTGGCGCAATCAACGATGAGGCCATTGCTCGTCTCCCTCAGGTATGTATTAACCAGGACCCTGACACCCCTCCCACAGATGTCAGGAAGGCCATCAAACAGCTTTCCTGTGGTAAAGCGCCAGGATCAGATGCAATCTCTGCTGAAGTGTACAAAACAGGAGACTCAGCCATGATGCTGGCACTGACAAAGCTCGTCCAGTCCTTGTGTAATGAAGGGGAGGTCCCACAACAGTTAAAAGATCCCAGCATAGTTCACATGTACAAGAAGAAAGGCAACCGGCAGTCTTGCCGAGGTATTTCACTCTTGTCCATCGCTAGGAAGATCCTGGCTCGTATCCTGCTCAACCGTCTCATTCAACACCTTGAGCAGGGTCTCCTCCCAGAAAGCCAATAGGGCTTCCGCGCAGAATTTGGAACTGTCGATTTGTTATTTGCTGGACGCCAGATCCAAGAAAAAGGCCAAGAGCATCATAGTGACTTCTTCATGACCTTCGACCCGACCAAGGCCTTCAATACGGTCAGCAGAGATGGCTTGTGGAAGGTAATGGATAAATTTGGCTGTCCAGGCAAATTCACCACGTTTGTCGCGCAGTTATGATGACGAAAGTACTGGACGATGGAGACGAGTCAGAAGCCTTCCTGGTGACAAACTGTGTGCAGCAGGACTGTGTTCTCGCCCCAACACTCTTCAGCATGGTATTCTCGGCCATGCTAACTGATGTCTTCAGTGATTGCCAGGACGGAATGCCCATCAGATACAGGACTGACGATGGACTGTTCAACCTCAGGCGCCTACAGGCCATTACAAAAGTGAAGGAAGCTGTCATAAGAAACTTCCTGTTCGCTGATGACTGTGCCCTCAACGCCAGCACAGTAAATGATGCAGCACGAAATGGATTGCTTCTCACGAGCATACGACAACTTCGGTCTCATCATCAGCACTAAAAAGACCGAAGTCAATGTTCTTAATCTGTTAATGTGGAGTCTCTTAATGTGGAGTCAATGTTCACCAATGTGCCAGCGGATGAGACCATTAGAATGATGGGCAGAGTTTATCGGGATCCAGGTTTGTACTCCCCTTGACAGCCCTGAAGGCACACTCAAGAGGCTCCTTGAAGTATGTACCAAAGAGGCACCCTTCCTGAGTCATGATGGGTGCATGTATAAGCATGTAGACGGAGTCGCTACGGGGTTCCCTCTTGGTGTCTTATTTGCTAATTTTTACGTGGGTACCGTCGAACAGAAAGTCCTTGTTTTCATGGGCCTAAAGCTCACTGTATACTGTAGATATGTAGACAACAAATTCCTGCAGGTGCCTGATATTGAGCACTTGCTGCAGCTTAAGGATGCACTGAACGAAGCTCAGTGCTAAAGTTCACTTACGAGATTGAGAGTAGAGTTGGACAACCTTTTCTAGATGTAATATCATCGGAAAGGAATGGAGGCTTTAACACTGCAGTCATTCTGACTGCTGTCATTCTAAATGCTGCTCTATTCACATTCAAAGTGCTTTCATTCTAAGTATTGTCACCCTGTCATTCTAAGTGCAGTCATGCTGTCATTTTAAGTGCTGTCATACGATCATTCTGTCATTCTAAATACTGTTATTCTAGGTGCTGTCATTCTAAATACTTGAATTGTAAGTGCTAGCATTCTATCAATCGAAGTGATGTTGTGCTGTCATTCAAATTGCTTTCATTTTAAGTGCTGTCGTTCTGTTATTCTAAGTGCTATCATGCTGATATTCTAAATGCTGTCATGCTATCATTCTAAGTTCTGTTATGAAGGCACTCTATGAAGCTGTCATTCTAAGTTCTCTCATGCTGACACTCTATGATGCTGTTATGCTGACATTCTAATTTCTTTCATGCCAGGGGGATCTATAATGACACAGAGATTGGACAACACAACAATACTCCTCAAATGATAGAACGTTTCGCAACTATGTGATTACAAGTATCAATATGTAGTAACAGAACCCCAGTATAACACTTTTTATACATAATATTATAGTCTGGGAAAAAATAATGCTGAATACCACACTTAAATCTAGGCCTAGTATAGCACGTATGCACTATATTAGGCCTTTGCGTGGATTAAGCTTAGGATGTATTTGGTCTAGGTTATTTTAGCTAATGTCTCATTAGCAACATAAATATAAAAAACATATCCGGAGTGTCCAAATACAATATTACAAAGGTTAACTTTCTGTGTGTTCATCACTACACACTGGTACGTCCCACCATATACTTTCATATTAGGGTGAGTTGAGAGTTTGCGTTTTACAGTGATTTTTCATTAGTATTGGAAACATCATTTTCATATGCACTTTAATGATCTAATGATCCCACTAAATCGTTACTACAAATACTTTCACATTAGGATGGGTTGAAATAACAATATTTTTTTCAGATTTCAATTCAGAGCCTTCTTGTACATATATTCACATGTATGCTGAAGGAAAATGGGAACGTGATAACTGTAACATACTTAATAATTACGTCTGCAAGAAGCCTCAGGAAGCCACACCCATCACTCCCTCCCAGACCGGCTGCTATGAGGTAAGAACACTAATGGAATACATTATATGTGATGGAATAT
Source organism: Procambarus clarkii (assembly GCF_040958095.1). Taxonomy (NCBI): domain Eukaryota; kingdom Metazoa; phylum Arthropoda; class Malacostraca; order Decapoda; family Cambaridae; genus Procambarus; species Procambarus clarkii. The sequence goes on from NC_091219.1 coordinate 5,518,301, forward strand.
AGAGGATTTTGTTTAGATTTTTATGAAACAGTAGAATGAATCATTAGTTGTGATGCGTGAATTGTCTGGCCTATGGTAATCCAGAGTTGTGATAATCCAGGGTTGTGATCAGTCAGTAAAGAGATCAGCCAGTGTAGTGATCAGCGAGAGGAAAGATCAGACAGTGTAGTGAGCAACCAGAGTAGTGAGCAACCAGTGTACTGATCAACCAGTGTAGTGAGCAACCAGAGTAGTGAGCAACCAGTGTAGTGATCAACCAGTGTAGTGAGCAACCAGAGAAGTGAGCAACCAGTGTAGTGATCAACCAGTGTAGTGATCAACCAGAGTAGTGAGCAACCAGTGTAGTGAGCAACCAGAGTAGTGATCAGCCAGTGTAATGATCAGCCAGTGTAGTGATCAACCAGAGTAGTGAACAGTCAGTGTAGTAATCAGCCAGTGTAGTGATCAGTCAGTGTAGTGATCAGCCAGTAAAGTGATCAACCAGTGTACTGATCAGTCAGTGTAGTGATTAGCCAGTGTAGTGATCAGCCAGTGTAAAGATATACCAGTGTAGAGATCAGCCAGTGTAGCGATCAACCAGAGTAGAGATCAGTCAGTGTAGTTTTAAACCAGTGTAGTGATCAGCCAGTGTAGTGATCAACCAGTGTAGAGATCAGCCAGTGTAGTGATCAGCCTGTGTGGTGTCAGCCAGTGTAGTGATCAGACAGTGAAGTGATCAGCCAGTGTAGCGACCAGCCAGTGTAGAGATGAGCCAGTGTAGTGATCTGCCAGTGTAGAGATCAGCCAGTGTAGAGATCAGCCAGTGTAGAGATCAGCCAGTTTAGAGATCAGCCAGTGTAGTGAGCAGCCAGTGTAGTGATCAGCCAGTGGAGAGATCAGCCAGTGTAGAGATCAGCCAGTGTAGAGATCAGCCAATGTAGTGAACAACCAGTGCAAAGATCAGCCAGTGTAGAGATTAGCCAGTGTAGTGAGCAGCCAGTGTAGTGATCAGCCAGTGTAGCGATCAACCAGTGTAGATATCAGCCAGTCTAGAGATCAGCCAGTGTAGTGAGCAGCGAGTGTAAAGATCAGCCAGTGTAGTGATCAACTAGTATAGTGATCAACCAGTGAAGAGATCAGCCAATGTAGAGATCAGCCAGTGAAGTGATCAGCGAGTGTAGTGATCAACTAGTGTAGTGATCAACCAGTGTAGAGATCAGCCAGCGTAGAGATCAGCCAGTGTAGTGATCAACCAGTGTAGTGATTAGCCAGTGTAGTGATCAGGCAGCGTAGAGATAAGCCAGTCTAATGATCAGCCAGTGAAGTGATCAGCCAGTGTAGTGATCAGCCAATGTAGTGATCAACCAGAGAAGTGATCAACCAGTGTCATGATCGGCCAGTATAGTGAACACAAAGTGTAGAGATCAGCCAGTGTAGAGATCAGCCAGTGTAGAGATCAGCAAGTGTAGTGATCAGCCAGTATAGGTATCAACCAGAGTAGAGATCAGCCAGGGTAGTGATCAGCGAGGGGAAGGATCAGGCAGTGTATTGATCAACCAGAGTAGTGATCAGCCAGTGTAATGATCAGCCAGTGTAGTGATCAGCCAGTGTAGTGATCAGGCGGTGTAGGGATTAGACAGTGTAGTGATAAACCAGAGCAGTGATCAGTCAGTGTAATGATCAGCCAGTGTAGTTGTCAACCAGAGTAGAGATCAGCCAGTGTATTGATCAACTAGTGTAGTGATCAGCCAGTGTAGAGATCAGCCAGTGTAGAGATCAGCCAGTGTAGGGATCAGCAAGTGTAGTGATCAGCAAGTGTAGTGATCAGCGAGTGTAGAGATCAGCCAGTGTAGTGATCAGACAGTGAAGTGATCAGCCAGTGTAGAGATCAGCCAGTATAGGGATCAGCCAGTGTAGTGATCAGCCACTGTAGAGATCAGCCAGTGTACAGATCAGCCAGTGAAGTGATCAGCCAGTGTAGTGATCAACTAATACACTGATCAGCCAGTACACAGATCAGCCAGTGAAGTGATCAGCCAGTGTAGTGATCAGCCAGTGTAGAGATCAGTCAGTGTAGAGATCAGCCAGTGTGGAGATCAGCCAGTGTAGTGATCAGCCAGTGTAGTGATCAACCAGAGTAGTGATCAGCCAGTGTCGTGATCAGCCAGTGTAGTGATCAGCCAGTGTAGAGATCAGCCAGTGTAGAGATCAACCAGTGTTGAGATCAGCCAGTGCAGTGAACAGCCAGTATAGTGATCAACCAGAGTAGAGATCAGCCAGTGTATTGATCAACTAGTGTAGTGATCAGCCAGTGTAGAGATCAGCCAGTGTAGTGATCAGCCAGTGTAGTGATCAACCAGAGTAGAGATCAGCCAGTGTATTGATCAACTAGTGTAGTGATCAGCCAGTGTAGAGATCAGCCAGTGTAGAGACCAGCCAGTGTAGGGATCAGTAAGTGTAGTGATCAGCAAGTGTAGTGATCAGCGAGTGTAGAGATCAGCCAGTGTAATGATCAGCCAGTGAAGTGATCAGTCAGTGTAGAGATCAGCCAATATAGGGATCAGCCAGTGTAGTGATCAGCCACTGTAAACATCAGCCAGTGTACAGATCAGCCAGTGAAGTGATCAGCCAGTGTAGTGATCAACTAATACACTGATCAGCCAGTGTAGACATCAGCCATTACACAGATCTGCCAGTGAAGTGATCAGCCAGTGTAGTGATCAGCCAGTGTAGAGATCAGTCAGTGTAGAGATCAGCCAGTGTGGAGATCAGCCAGTGTAGTGATCAGCCATTGTAGTGATCAACCAGAGTAGTGATCAGCCAGTGTCGTGATCAGCCAGTGTAGTGATCAGCCAGTGTAGAGATCAGCCAGTGTAGAGATCAACCAGTGTTGAGATCAGTCAGTGTAGTGATCAGCCAGTATAGTGATCAACCAGAGTAGAGATCTGCCAGGGTAGTGATCAGCGAGGGGAATGATCCGGCAGTGTATTGATCAGCGAGGGGAATGATCTGGCAGTGTATTGATCAACCAGAGTAGTGATCAGCCAGTGTAGTGATCAGCCAGAGTAGTGATCAGCCAGTGTAGTGGTCAGCCAGTGTAGTGCTCAGCCAGTGTAGTGATCAACCAGAGTAGAGATCAGCCTGTGTAGTTTTAAACCAGTGTGCTGATCAACCAGAGTAGTGATCAGTTAGTGTAGAGATCACCAAAGCAGAGATCAGCCAGTGTAGTGATCAACCAGAGTTGAGATCAGCCAGAGAAGTTTTAAACCAGTGTAGTGATCAGTCAGTGTAGTGATCAGCCAGTGTAGTGATCAGTCAGTGTAGTGACCAGCCAGTGTAAAGATCAGCCAGTTTAGAGATCAGCCAGTGTAGTGATCAGCCAGTGAAGTGATCAGCCAGTGACGTGATCAGCCAGTGTAGTGATCAGCCAGTGTAGAGATCAGCCAGTGTAGAGATCAGCCAGTGTAGAGATCAGCCAGTGTAGAGATCAGCCAGTGTAGTAAACAGCCAGTGTAAAGCTCACCCAGTGTCGAGATCAGCCAGTGTAGTGAGCAGCAAGTGTAATGATCAGCCAGTGAAGTGGTCAACCAGTGTAGTGATCAACTATTGTAGTGATTAGCCAGAGTAGAGATCAGCCAGTGTAAACATCAGAAAGTGTAAAGATCAGCCAGTGTAGAGATCAGCCACTGTAGTGATCAACTTGTGTAGTGATCAGCTTGTGTAGAGATCAGCCAGTGTAGAGATCAGCCAGTGAACTGATCAGCGAGTGTAGTGATCTACTAGTGTAGTGATCAGCCAGTGTATAGATCAGCCAGAGTGTAGAGATCAGCCAGTGTAGTGACCAGCCACTGTAGTTATCAGCCAGTGTAGAGATCAGCCAGTGTAGTGATCAGCCAGTAAAGTGATCAGCCAGTGTAAAGATCACCCAGTGTCGAGATCAGCCGGTGTTGTGAGCAGCAAGTGTAAAGATCAGCAAGTGAAGTGATCAACCAGTGTAGTGATCAACTATTGTAGTGATCAGCCAGTGTAGAGATCAGCCAGTGTAAACATCAGAAAGTGTAAAGATCAGCCAGTGTAGAGATCAGCCAGTGTGGTGATCAACTTGTGTAGTGATCAGCTAGTGTAGAGATCAGCCAGTGTAGAGATCAGTCAGTGAACTGATCAACGAGTGTAGTGATCAACTAGTGTAGTGATCAGCCAGTGTATAGATCAGCTAGTGTATAGAGATCAGCCAGTGTAGTGACCAGCCAGTGTAGTGAACCGCCAGTGTAGAGATCAGCCAGTGTAGTTATCAGCCAGTGAAGTGATCAGCCAGTGTAGTGATCAGCCAGTGTAGAGATCAGCCAGTATTGTGATCAGCCAGTGTACAGATCAGCCAGTGTACAGATCAGCCAGTGAAGTGACCAGCCATTGTAGTGATCAGCCAGTTTAGTGATCAGCCAAAGTAGAGATCAGCCAAGGGAGTGATCAGCGAAGGGAATGATGAGGCAGTGTAGTGATCAACCAGAATAGTGATCAGCCAGTGAAATGATCAGCCAATGTAGTGATCAACCAGAGTAGTGATAAGCCAGTGTAGTGATCAGCCAGTGTAGGGATTAGCAAGTGTAGTGATAAACGAGAGCAGTGATCAGCCAATGTAGTGATCAGTCAGTGTAGTGATTAGCTAGTGTAGTGATCAGCCAGTGTAGGGATTAGCCAGTGTAGGGATTAGCCAGTGTAGTGATAAACCAGAGCAGTGATCAGCCAATGAAGTGATCAGTCAGTGTAGTGATCCGCTAGTGAAGTGATCAGCTGGTGAAGTTATCAACCTGAGTAGTGATCAACCAGTGTAGTGATCAGCGAGGGGAATGATCAGCCAGTGTAGTGACCATGCAGCCAGTGTAGTGATCAACTAGAGTAGTGATCAGCCAGTGTAGTGATCAGCCACTGTAGAGATCAGCCACTGAAGTAATCAGCTAGTGGAGATATCAACCTGATATCAACCACTACAGTGACAATCGGTCACTGTAGTGATGAGCGAGGAGAATGATCAGCCACTGTAGTGATCAACCAGAATAGTAATCCGCCAGTATAATGGTCAGCCAATGTAGTGATCAGCCAGTTTAGTGATCTGAGTAGTGATCAGCCAGTGTAGTGATCAGCCAGTGTAGGGATCAGCCAGTGTAGTGATCAACCAGAGAAGAGATCAACCAGTGTAATGATCAACCAGCGTAGTGATCAGCCAGTGTTGAGATCAGCCAGTGTAGTGATCAGCCAGTGTAGTGATCAGCCAGTGTAAAGATCAGCTAGTGTAGAGATCAGCCAGTATAGAGATCAGCCAGTGATGTGATTAACCAGTATAGAGATAAGCCAGGATAGTGATAAGCCGGTGTAGAGATCATCCATTAAAGTGATCAGCCAGTGTAATGAACAACCAGTGTAGTGATAATGCAGTGTAGTGATCAGATAGTGCAGTGATCAGCCAGTATAGTGATCAGCCAGTGTAGTGATCATCCAGTGCACTGATCATCAAGTGTAGTGATCATCCAGTGTAGTGATAATGCTGTGTAGTGGTGTCTTCCACCGTACACAGGATGGGTATGGGGTCTTCCACCGTACACAGGAAGGGTATGGGATCTTCCACCATACACAGGATGAGTATGGGGTCTTCCACCATACACAGGAAGGGTATGGGTCTTCCACCATACACAGGATGAGTATGGGGTCTTCCACCGTACACAGGAAGGGTATGGCGTCTTCCACCATACACAGGATGAGTATGGGGTCTTCCACCGTACACAGGATGGGTATGGGGTCTTCCACCATACACACCATGGGTATGGGGTCTTCCACCGTACACAGGATGGGTATGGGGTCTTCCACCGTACTCAGGATGGGTATGGGGTCTTCCACCGTACACAGGATGGGTATGGGGTCTTCCGCCGAACACACGATGGGTATGGGGTCTTCCACCGTACACAAGATGGGTATGGGGTCGTCCACCGTACACAAGATGGGTATGGGGTCTTCCACCATACACAGGATGGGTATGGGGTCTTCCACCACACACAGGATGGGTATGGGGTCTTGCACCATACACAGGATGGGTATGGGGTCTTCCACCGTACACAGGATGAGTATGGGGTCTTTCACCGTACACAGGATGAGTATGGGGTCTTCCACTGTACATAGGATTGGTATCGGGTCTTCCACCGCACACAGGATGGGAATGGGGTCTTCCACCGTACACAAGATGGGTATGGGGTCTTCCACCGTACGCAGGAAGGGTATGGGGTCTTCCACTGTACACAGGATGGGTATGGGGTCTTCCACCGTACACAGGATCTCTATGGGGTCTTCCACCGTACATAGGATGGGTATGGGGTCTTCCACCATACACAGGATGTGTATGGGGTCTTCCACCATACACAGGATGGGTATGGGGTCTTTCACCGTACACAGGATGGGTATGGGGTCTTCCACTGTACACAGGATGGGGGTATGAGGGTAATTAATACGAACTAATTCAACTAAAACTGAACAGGATGACGGAGCGTATAAAGCTTCCTGTTACAAGCTGTTGGACGTGAAGCTGTCGTGGAGTGAGGCCAAGTCTGCCTGTGAGTCTCAGGGAGCAAACCTTTTGGTGATAGACGACAGGTGAGTACCGGAGAGTGAGTCTTCTGGTCTGTGACGACAGGTGGGTACCGGAGAGTGAGTCTTCTGGTCTGTGACGACAGGTGGGTACCGGAGAGTGAGTCTTCTGGTCTGTGACGACAGGTGGGTACCGGAGAGTGAGTCTTCTGGTCTGTGACGACAGGTGGGTACCGGAGAGTGAGTCTTCTGGTCTGTGACGACAGGTGGGTACCGGAGAGTGAGTCTTCTGGTCTGTGACGACAGGTGAGTACCGGAGAGTGAGTCTTCTGGTCTGTGACGACAGGTGAGTACCGGAGAGTGAGTCTTCTGGTCTGTGACGACAGGTGAGTACCGGAGAGTGAGTCTTCTGGTCTGTGACGACAGGTGAGTACCGGAGAGTGAGTCTTCTGGTCTTTGACGACAGGTGGGTACCGGAGAGTGAGTCTTCTGGTCTGTGACGACAGGTGAGTACCGGAGAGTGAGTCTTCTGGTCTGTGACGACAGGTGAGTACCGGAGAGTGAGTCTTCTGGTCTGTCACGACAGGTGGGTACCGGGTAATGAGCCTCGAGGTCCTCGTTGAGACATCAGCCTCCCGAGGCTCACCTGGTCTCGTCCACAGGAAAGTTTATATACTCTCATAAGTATACTTGCCTTCCACATATCTTCATTGTATCTCTACTGGTTGGATCTTAATGAAATAAGTTGGCCCAGATTAATCCTAAAAACAAAAATTAATATTTTGGTATGTGAAACTTTGTTATAAAATTTTTATTTAAGCTATTAGCTCTGAAGCAATATAAACTAGCAGTAATTAACGCAGACAAGGAGAGAGAACCAGCCATAGTCGTAGCGATAGCAGCAACAACTACAGAACTCTCTTGTAGGTACGAGAATGCTTTCGTAGCTGCCTTCCTGGGAGACCTTGACAGCTGGGTCTGGACTGGTCTCTCAGGCACCGTCGGTGAAGATGGCTCCGTCTCCTTCTCTTGGGTCAATGGCGATCCTGTCGACTTTTCCAACTGGGACGAATTTGAGCCAGGTTAGTTGCATGTATGTTTAAAACTATGCAAAAAACATACACAAAAATATTAAAACTATGAACTTCAATGTCTTAACGTTTCGTTGAACCCTCAACAAAATAAATGATGTGAACTAAAAAAAATTGTTACCACAGAAGTTAGCGGGAAGGAATGGCAACCTCGTAGATCATCTACAAGCTGGCTGGGAAGTATTGACATTGATAAGGGACTACTATATTATCTACAAGCTGCATGGGATATAATGATGTAGTTGAGGGCACAATAAATCTCCTTCAAGCCTCCAAGGTGTCTGGGCGGGGCCGACGTGGATAATGGAACTATAGTTAATCTATAATCCATCAGGGAGGTTTCTTTATTGTTCAATATGCATCAGTAAAGATCAGTGACTTACTACTGTCCCCTTCACAGATGTCAGCCACGGGACGTGCGTGGTGGCTTCCGGCAAGAAGACCAACCCAGGCTTGTGGATCGTGAGGATCTGTGAGGATACCTACAGCTATATCTGTAAGGCTCACCACTATCATGTACTCCCACACCTTCTCCAGGCGCTGTCTATCGTACCATTTGTACTCTGTTCTGTTCTATGATTATGTATGACGGACGTCGCCACCAGATCAACAATGTTGGGCAACACACACAGAAATCACAGTAACGTGATGCATCAGTGAACAAAATGTTGATTAAGGCAGCGTCTGGGATTATCTCGGACGTAGGTTCGAATCCTCGTCACGGCCTTTGTGGATTTGTTTAATGTTGGGCAATATCCCAGTTCATCCTCCTGGTTTGGTAGTACTTACAGTAACGATGGTGACCATAGTAAATATACCGACGTACAACGAAATTAGAAAGTAGAATTCTAAATTATTGGTTTGGACAAACTGGAATTTTTATTTTACTTGTGTTGCTTTAACAACCTAAACTAACCTAACTTAACCTCCCTAGGCCTAATACACGATATCTGAAGCCTACTATAGTACATATGTGAGCTATACTAAGCCTAGGAATATTTAAGTTTGTTTTTTAGCTTCATTTATTTAAATATAATTCTTTACTAGTCAGTATACTACTATATAAAAGCTAAGTACGTACGAATTCGTGACTATTAACAACCGTCACAATAGGTACTATCTAAACAGGAGGAAGGGTTGAATATCGACAATTACCCAAGAAGAGACTTGAGGCAATGTCTGGTTCCCGTAATAATAAAGATAATGCACAAAGAAATCACATTAACGTGACGTATCAATGACAAAATCAGAATGGGTCATGAGGAGGTTTTGTTGTAAAAGTCATGTACTTGGGAATTCCCAGAGCATCGGTTCGAATCCTCCTCAAGGCTCCTACGGAATTTCTCAATAATAATAATAATAAAAATAATAATAATAATAATAATAATAATAATAATAATTCATTTGTATACAAACACAGACGACAAGGTTACGTTGGTTAATTATTAGGCATTCTATTTGTATGTTTTATAAAACCAATAATTACAGCAACATTTTGAGCATATTGATTGTGCTGAGTGTTGCAAAACGATGACTGTTAATTAGGCCTATGGTAGCCTCACTAGGCCAACGACGGGCCTTTCTTAGAACGCGACCATCAACAGTTGTATAACTCATTATTTTTACTGCAAGGTGAACAGCGTATCAGGTTTAAGGAAATGTGTTCAAACGTCTCTCCCTGCCCTGGAATCGAACTCGGGTTTATTGGGATATGTGGTGTGTTAACTGGTGCTCCACAAGTAGCAATTTACTTGTTTAGAATATTTTAATATGTTTTTAATACTTTAGAATTTAATATAAGAATTCTAAACATCTTTAACAAGAATTCTTAACATTCTAAACATCTTTAACAAAAATTCTTAACATTCTAAACATCTTTAACAAGAATTCTTAACATTCTAAACATCTTTAACAAGAATTCTTAACATTCTAAACATCTTTAACAAGAATTCTTAACATTCTAAACATCTTTAACAAGAATTCTTAACATTCTAAACATCTTGGAATAGAATTCTTAACATTCTAAACATCTTAGAATAGAATTCTTAACATTCTAAACATCTTAGAATAGAATTCTTAACATTCTAAACATCTTAGAATAGAATTCTTAACATTCTAAATATCTTCTAATAGAATTTAGAATTCTTGCCATTCTAAGATGTTTAGAAAAGGCACCACAGTCAAAAGCACTGAAAGCGTTACAAATTATAAGTCAAATGTATATGTAAGAATGTACACTACAAATAATCAAATGTATATGACTAAATTTAGACTAAGGAATACCACGAACATGTCCATAAGTGGTTACACAACCGCCTAGAAAAATTGTGTTTTGTCTTTAAACATCAACATTGTTTTATCAAAGGTTGATCATGTCTAACGAATCTATTAGAGTATCATAACAAAAATTACAAAGATAAAATAGGATCGAGAAGGGTGAAGTGGCTGGGTTTTCCACGACAGTCATGAAGTGTTTGATACTCCAGCATGAGAGGCACCTGACGGGTAGGAAACAAAGGGTGAGAGAGCACAAGACGGAGCGGCAGGAGGGAAAGTTGGGTCAGAAGTGGGGTGCCACAGGGATGAGTATTCAAACCCATTGTGGTCATAATGTATGGTAACAATGTGTTGTAATACCATCTCCTGCTGCTGCTCCTGCAGGTGAGTATGACCGCAGCGGGTACACCTCGCCTCCGGTACCTACCACATTGTCCCCCGGCGCCTACTGCGCCTATGGCTGGAGTCACCAAGACGACCGCTGCTATCAGGTATGAACGATACTTGGTTCACCAACCTGTGTTCAGTCCAGCCCCAAACACTACTGCGTCAACTTAAGAACAAAGAGTAAATATATACACCAATAGGCCTACTGGTTCATGTTAGCTAAGTATTCTTTAGAGCATTTATTTTTACATATTTTATTGAATTTACATATTGCATTTTACATATTACATATTGAAACCTTCATGAATCCTTTATCATATTTTTTATGAATCTAAATGATCGAAATTATAATCCTTTGGTAAGGGTTAAATCTTAATTTAGCCATTGTAAGCGATGAGTCACAATAACGTGGCTGAAGATATGATGACCAAACCATACAATTAGTAGATGGACAAACGACGACATTTCGGTCCGTCCTGGACCGTTATCAAGTCGTGTGCGAAACGTCGTCATTTCTCCATCTTTTGATGTGTGGTTTGGTCATCATAATTGAACCATTATTTTATCCAAATTGTTTATGCTTCTGAGGTGCGGTCCTTCACTCTTGTCTGGCATATTTTATCACAGTTTTTTCTCAGAATTTACGACTTTCCTAATTTTAATCCAATATTTGCATTATAGTCGATAGTTTAACTCTGAAAAAATATTTTCTCACAAGCACATCCGAGACAGGTGACAATAATAGGAAATATGTACAGTCCATCTGGACCTCAGTTGGTGTCTGACATGGTTCTTCTGGAGAGGCGGCTTAGCAAGGTCTAAGTACTTGGCATTGGAGGAAGGTGCTATCCTTCAATGCCCTTCAATCATACCCTACAATTGTATGGCAAAAAGACAGAAACAGAGGGTCAGAATAATTAGTGAAGATGGGATAGGTTTATGTGCCTAGTGGTGTGCCACAGGGTTCTGTGCTGGGCCATCAGCTTTTCACAGTTTGCATCACCGTCCAAGATGCCGGAGAGAACAGTAACATCAGCAAGTTCTTGGACGCCACGCGGATATGGTACACGAAGGAAGGAGCTTGAAAACAGGAGCTGAAGCTGTCAGCGTCGAGACATTACTTCAGTTCAAGATTCAGCTGAAAAAAATTCTCATGAAAAATAGGGAAGACGTCACTGTCTCTGCTGAAGTCATGAATTAAGAAGAGATGGTGGCTCTCAGGTAAATTCAAGTAAATGCAAATTCTTTAACCTGGAGAAAGACAATGATGCTAATTACTACATCAATATTACAGTCATTAGTTGATCAAATTGTGAGTAAAGCTTTAGCGTCTTGGTTGGTGGCGCCCCGAGGCCCCCAGACACCTTGTCCTTATTGCAGTAAGGACGTTGAATCTTTAGAGATAATTCAGAAAAGGTTTGAGAAGGTTGATACATCAGGGGCCCCTTAATACTAAGTCAGATTGTAGAAAAAAACGGTCTCAATCTGCACCTGCATGAGAGATGCAGGACTCGCCTAGTACAGACCAACAGGCCTTGTGTGGTGACCCTTAAACTCTTGTTCAGACTTAATATATGTTCTTATTTCGTACATGTCATGGCACCATCTCAGGACACCTCTTGGCTAGTCTCTAAATGTTATGTACTGTATACATCGGTGAGGTGTGGCGGTGATCAATGGCGTCGTTTCAGGTGTTCTCGGAGGCACTGCCGTGGGGCCAGGCGGAGGAACTGTGCGTGTCTGTCGGGGGTCACCTCGCTAGTGTCGGCAGCGCTCACGAGGAAACGATCATACAACAGTAAGTCCTTCATTATTGCTGGCGTAGGTGAAGAGGTCGACCAACTGTTCATTATTAAGTAGTCCCCGTGTTTACTTATCAGTATCTATAAAAGAGAATGTCTGTCTGTCTGTACAAAGTTTGGAGGGTAGAAGATTGGGGATAACCTCACCCAATTTTTCACGACGACATGTGTGTGGTATGTGACCGTCGTAGGCTGGTCGGAGTCGGCCAGATTGCGTCCTTTTTTGAAATATCAGCTCACAGAACGACCCCCTGTGATTTTGAGGAAGTCTCAGTGTGATGAGAACAGTATGTTTCAGTGTGAAGAGGGTATTATGACTCAATGTGAGGTGGACAATGTGTCTCAGTGTGAGGACACTGTGTCTCAGTGTGAGGATACTGTGTCTCAGTGTGAGGAGACTGTGTCTCAGTGTGAGGACACTGTGTCTCAGTGTGAGGACACTGTGTCTCAGTGTGAGGACACTGTGTCTCAGTGTGAGGACACTGTGTCTCAGTGTGAGGACACTGTGTCTCAGTGTGAGGACACTGTGTCTCAGTGTGAGGACACTGTGTCTCAGTGTGAGGACACTGCGTCTCAGTGTGAGGACACTGTGTCTCAGTGTGAGGACACTGTCTCAGTGTGAGGACACTGTGTCTCAGTGTGAGGACACTGCGTCTCAGTGTGAGGACACTGTGTCTCAGTGTGAGGACACTGTGTCTCAGTGTGAGGATACTGTGTCTCAGTGTGAGGACACTGTGTCTCAGTGTGAGGACACTGTGTCTCAGTGTGAGGACACTGTGTCTCAGTGTGAGGATACTGTGTCTCAGTGTGAGGATACTGTGTCTCAGTGTGAGGACACTGTGTCTCAGTGTGAGGACACTGTGTCTCAGTGTGAGGATACTGTGTCTCAGTGTGAGGACACTGTGTCTCAGTGTGAGGACAGGTATTTCAAATTAATTCCAATTGTTAACACCAACAAATCTTATGCCCTCTTTCTTCATAGTATAGAATTGAATATTAATTATGTAAGTCATTAACGTTTTTTGTTATCCCATATACTCCTAGATGCGCGTATTTATATAAGGAGCTCTAGGCACAGCTGAAAATAATTGAAATCTGGTTTTAGTAAATACAAGATGAAAGGTTATACATTTAGGTGTTGTATAATGCATGCCCTATTCATGTGGTGATTGTAGTTCCCGGTGATTGTTTCCACAGGCTGGCAGGCATGAGTGACCTTCAGCCAACCTACCAGGCTTTGTGGGTTGGCCTTAGGCTGGGCTCCGAGTCAGGTGAGTCACAATGACCAGAGGCACTTGTAGGTGAGTCACAATGACCAGAGGCACTTCTAGGTGAGTTAGAATGACCATGCCAGCTGGAGGTCGGGGGCACAATGCAGTGCCACCCTTGTCCTAATATTCCTGACTATATACAAACTATGTAAGCACTCACAATTTTCCTCATTGTATGTGCTCACAATTCAATAATTTTGGTCAATAAGTAATATATAATCACATATATGAGAAATCAACTACGAAACAACACGGTGTTCACATTTTATCAAAATTGTTTAATGTTAATTGTTGCAGGTTACGAATGGTCGGACGGAACTGCCCTGGACTATGTCAACTGGGCGGAGGGTCAACCGGACAGTTATTATGGCAGAGAGAACTGCGGCTCTGCTGATACCACCTCCATGAAGCTCTCTGACAGTGTCTGTGATGCTTTCCTCCCGTTTGTCTGTGAGGCAGCTCAAGGTGAGGACAACTGTGTCACGCTGACACTGTGTGTGAGGCAGCTCAAGGTGAGGACAACTGTGTCACGCTGACACTGTGTGTGAGGCAGCTCAAGGTGAGGACAACTGTGTCACGCTGACACTGTGTGTGAGGCAGCTCAAGGTGAGGACAACTGTGTCACGCTGACACTGTGTGAGGCAGCTTAGGGTGAGGACAACTGTGTCACGCTGACACTGTGTGTGAGGTAGCTCAAGGTGAGGACAACTGTGTCACGCTGACACTGTGTGTGAGGCAGCTCAAGGTGAGGACAACTGTGTCACGCTGACACTGTGTGTGAGGCAGCTCAAAGTGAGGACAACTGTGTCACGCTGACACTGTGTGAGGCAGCTTAGGGTGAGGACAACTGTGTCACGCTGACACTGTGTGTGAGGCAGCTCAAGGTGAGGACAAATGTGTCACGCTGACACTGTGTGTGAGGCAGCTTAGGGTGAGGACAACTGTGTCACGCTGACACTGTGTGTGAGGCAGCTCAAGGTGAGGACAACTGTGTCACGCTGACACTGTGTGTGAGGCAGCTTAGGGTGAGGACAACTGTGTCACGCTGACACTGTGTGTGAGGCAGCTTAGGGTGAGGTCAACTGTGTCACGCTGACACTGTGTGTGAGGCAGCTTAGGGTGAGGACAACTGTGTCACGCTGACACTGTGTGTGAGGCAGCTTAGGGTGAGGTCAACTGTGTCACGCTGACACTGTGTGTGAGGCAGCTTAGGGTGAGGTCAACTGTGTCACGCTGACACTGTGTGTGAGGCAGCTCAAGGTGAGGACAACTGTGTCACGCTGACACTGTGTGTGAGGCAGCTTAGGGTGAGGACAACTGTGTCACGCTGACAGTGTGTGTGAGGCAGCTCAGGGTTAGGACAACTGTGTCACGCTGACAGTGTGTGTGAGGCAGCTTAGAGTGAGGACAACTGTGTCACGCTGACTGTGTGTGAGGCAGCTCAGGGTTAGGACAACTGTGTCACGCTGACAGTGTGTGTGAGGCAGCTTAGGGTGAGGACAACTGTGTCACGCTGACTGTGTGTGAGGCAGCTTAGGGTGAGGACAACTGTGTCACGCTGACAGTGTGTGTGAGGCAGCTTAGGGTGAGGACAACTGTGTCACGCTGACACTGTGTGTGAGGCAGCTTAGGGTGAGGTCAACTGTGTCACGCTGACAGTGTGTGTGAGGCAGCTTAGGGTGAGGACAACTGTGTCACGCTGACTGTGTGTGAGGCAGCTCAGGGTTAGGACAACTGTGTCACGCTGACAGTGTGTGTGAGGCAGCTTAGGGTGAGGACAACTGTGTCACGCTGACTGTGTGTGAGGCAGCTCAGGGTTAGGACAACTGTGTCACACTGACAGTGTGTGTGAGGCAGCTTAGGGTGAGGACAACTGTGTTACGCTGACAGCGTGTGTGGAAGCAGTCAATATGAAATCTTCCGTATGGCCTCTTGATTGTTTCTATCAATTTCTTAATAGTTTTGCGGCCAGGGAAAGTATTTCCTTTGGAAGTCAAGTTTCTTGGCACGATAATTAATGTTGTAGTGATTACCACTTTCACGGTAATCACTACAACATGCACATCACAACACTAATAACTACATGTTATAATCACTACAACATGCACATCACAACACTAATAACTACATGTTATTATCACTACAACATGCACATCACAACACTTATAACTACATGTTATAATCACTACAACATGCACATCACAACACTAATAACTACATGTTATAATCACTACAACATGCACATCACAACACTAATAACTACATGTTATTATCACTACAACATGCACATCACAACACTAATAACTACATGTTATAATCACTACAACATGCACATCACAACACTAATAACTACATGTTATAATCACTACAACATGCCAACCCGTTCTCCTGTTTAGATAGTGCCTGCTGTGACAGTCGTCAATAGTCATTAATTCGTACGTTCTTAGCTGTTAAGTAGTAGTATATTGAATAGTAAGGAATTATTTTACAATACATGAAGCTAAGAAACACAAATATTCCTAGGCCTAGTATAGCACACATATGTACTACACTAGGCCTTAGATATTATATTGTATATTAGGCCTAGGAAGGTTGGGTTATGTTAGTTTAGTTTGAGAAAGCAACACGGGTAAAAAATTATTTTCCGGTTTGTCTAACTCAATAGTTCAGATTTATACTTTCTACTTTCGTTGTACTTCGGTATATATATATATACTATGGTCCTCATCGTTACTACAAGTACTACCAAAACAGGAGGCTGGGCTAAACATGCTCACTACAACATTAATCACTACATGTTAAAATCACTACAACATAATCTATTCTTTTTTGTATTTCTTATCCTTGGTTATTTTAAAGTTACATTGCGTCACGTTAAAACACTATAATTCATCTTCAAACATGTGAAGTGTAAAATTATAAATTCTTGACTATCTCCTGAAATTTGATATCAATGAAAACCGTGGTCTTATGAAAGAAAACGTGAATATCACAGACTTAGTGTATGTTATACCTTCAAAATATACTATTAAACATTTATACGAGAATAATATAAAAATATCTGTTGATTACAAAAGTTCATATGCCAGTTCACCAGTGGACTATTACTGAAACCTTAATAACCCTTCAAAGCACCACAAAGATCTAAACAAGTGTCCAGGTGGTTTAAAAAGGACGGAGGATTGCTCGGTATAATCACCTTGACCGGACCATTACACAGACTGCCTCTCTCTTTCTGTAGGAACTATGGTGACAACTTTGGCCCCTCCAACAAGAGGTCCTGACATACTGTGTGATGATGACGCCTCCTGGCTTATGTACGAGGACCACTGCTACAAGTTTATCTCTGAAGCTGACGAGGACCCTCAGGACTGGTGGGGTTCTCATAAGCTCTGTAGGAAGGAAGGAGCAGAGCTGGTCTCCATCCATACCTACGACGAGAATTACTGGATTGAGTCAAAGGTTTGTATGGAATCAATTTGGCTCTATATCTGCAAGGAACAATATTTTTTTGGAGGTTGAAAACTTAAATCGTCACAATTTTACAATATTTTCTGATTTTCTTGTCCAGCCTAGAGGTAAAAATATAAATATCATTTTTATAATTAATGTGGCCTGGGTACAGGAAGCAACTGGTTAATTATTTAACAAATCAGCTCGCAGAAGTGTGACGATTAAGTCTTCAGACAACACACACACCCGAACATACGTTCACTCCACGCGTTCTCTTGTGCTATTTACACTTGCGAAGACTTATTTATCCTCACTACCAACCTTGATCTGAAACTCTTCCTTTGATCGATGTAATAAGATCCAAGAAGATCACAGAGGAAGTAATTCTTTGACGCTCCCAGACTAAATAAATGCAAATGGCGGTATCCAACAGATGGAACTTTCTTCTTTTTCAGTAAAAACGTTCTCAGCCTATACCTTATTCAAAAAAGTAAAATCAAGAAGTTGTTAATGCTTTTCACCACAGTGAGAAGGTACATTGGGTGATAGGAAACGCGCCCAACCATTTCTGTCTTCCCCGGGATTCGAACCCAGAATTCTCGACTATGAGTCGACAACGAACCCGACTGTACTACCGGGACCCTTATAACTGTAAAGGGAACATTATTTGAAGATAAACGATATTACGCGTGACTATTTCTATTTTAATGATGAAACTAATTTTTTTATTTTATTTTACGACTCAGCAGCTAAACTTGATGTTCTAAACTAAAATCATAATTAAAAGGGCTAATCAATATAATATATTTATCGAGAAAAGTCACAAATTAATACTGATCATTTATCTTTATTTTCTCTTTCTCTTGTGTTTTTAGATTGATGAATGTTGAGAAATATTAAGATGATAAACTTTATTCTCTTTAACCATTCGTTATATTACTTCTTATATACTCAAATAATAAGTATATCACAATAGTTGTAAACTCTACTCACACATTATGTTAGGACATGCCAAAACGCTGCAACCTGATCCTCCTGGATTTGTTATCAATAAAATATTAAATATCGTTTTGTTTCTTAACATGATATAAAATTACTTTCAAGTTAGTGGGTGATCCTCGTGGGTGCAGTAGTACCCTAGGTTGTAATTCGTTACCATGTCGTGACGTAGAGTCTAGAGTGTGGATCTGGGAACATCCAGCGCCTAGGTTCGAACCCTCATCACGGCTCCTGTATATTTGTGTCAACTAAGAGTTAATAGCTGCAAACGCTTTTCAGGTGTTTCATTTGCTTTCAATGGTGGCACTTTTCCAGATTAAGAACCTCTCAGACAACGACCTCTGGATAGGTGGTCACTCCAAGCTGGACTCCGGCTACGACTGGCTGGATGAGACTGCCTTCGACTTCGACAACTGGGCCAAGGGCGAACCCAACAACGAGTACGGTGAGTTACAGAGGTATTCTGGCACTCCTGAGTACCGCTGCTGACCCTCCTCACTCCTGGTCCCTCACACGAGAGTTAAGCTGAAAGATGTTAAGAGGTAGTAAAGTTATGACACAAGCAAGTAGGAGAGTGATGACACGAGCAAGTAGGAGAGTGATGACACAAGCTAGTAGGAGAGTGATGACACAAGCTAGTAGGAGAGTGATGACACAAGCTAGTAGGAGAGTGTTGACACAAGCTAGTAGGAGAGTGATGACACAAGCTAGTAGGTGAGTGATGACACAAGCTAGTAGGTGAGTGATGACACAAGCTAGTAGGAGAGTGATGACACAAGCTAGTAGGTGAGTGTTGACACAAGCAATTAGGAGAGTGATGACACAAGCTAGTAGGTGAGTGATGACACAAGCTAGTAAGAGAGTGATGACACAAGCTAGTTAGAGAGTGATGACACAAGCTAGTAGGAGAGTGATGACACAAGCTAGTAGGAGAGTGTTGACACAAGCTAGTAGGAGAGTGATGACACAAGCTAGTAGGTGAGTGATGACACAAGCTAGTAGGTGAGTGATGACACAAGCTAGTAGGAGAGTGATGACACAAGCTAGTAGGTGAGTGTTGACACAAGCAATTAGGAGAGTGATGACACAAGCTAGTAGGTGAGTGATGACACAAGCTAGTAGGTGAGTGTTGACACAAGCAATTTGGAGAGTGATGACACAAGCTAGTAAGAGAGTGATGACACAAGCTAGTAAGAGAGTGATGACACAAGCTAGTGAGTAATGACACAAGCTAGTATGTGAGTGATGACACAAGCTAGTGAGTAATGACACAAGCTAGTAGGTGAGTGATGACACAAGCTAGTAGGAGAGTGATGACACAAGCTAGTAGGTGAGTGATTACACTAGCTAGTAGGAGAGTGTTGACACAAGCTAGTAGGTGAGTGTTGACACAAGCTAGTAGGTGAGTGTTGACACAAGCTAGTAGGAGAGTGATAACGCAAACTAGTAGGAGAGTGATGACACAAGCTAGTAGGTGAGTGATGACACAAGCTAGTAGGAGAGTGATGACACAAGCTAGTAGGAGAGTGATGACACAAGCTAGTAGGTGAGTGATGACACAAGCTAGTAGGTGAGTGATGACACAAGCTAGTAGGTGAGTGTTGACAAAAGCTAGTAAGAGAGTGATTACACTAGCTAGTAGGAGAGTGTTGACACAAGCTAGTAGGTGAGTGTTGACACAAGCTAGTAGGTGAGTGTTGACACAAGCTAGTAGGTGAGTGATGACACAAGCTAGTAGGTGAGTGTTGACACAAGCTAGTAGGAGAGTGATGACACAAGCTAGTAGGTGAGTGATGACACAAGCTAGTAGGTGAGTGATGACACAAGCTAGTAGGTGAGTGATGACACAAGCTAGTAGGTGAGTGATGACACAAGCTAGTAGGAGAGTGATGACGCAAGCTAGTAGGTGAGTGATGACACAAGCTAGTAGGTGAGTGTTGACACAAGCTAGTAGGTGAGTGATGGCACAAGCTAGTAGGTGAGTGTTGACACAAGCCCGTAGGAGAGTGATGACACAAGCTAGTAGGAGAGTGATGACACAAGCTAGTAGGAGAGTGATGACACAAGCTAGTAGGTGAGTGATGACACAAGCTAGTAGGTGAGTGTTGACACAAGCTAGTAAGAGAGTGATGACACAAGCTAGTAGGTGAGTGTTGACACAAGCTAGTAGGAGAGCGATGACACAAGCTAGTAGGTGAGTGATGACACAAGCTAGTAGGAGAGTGATGACACAAGCTAGTAGGAGAGTAATGACACAAGCTAGTGAAGGATGACACAAGCTAGTAGGTGAGTGATGACACAAGCTAGTAGGAGAGTGATGACACAAGCTAGTAGGTGAGTGATGACACAAGCTTGTAGGAGAGTGATGACACAAGCTAGTAGGAGAGTGATGACACAAGCTAGTAGGAGAGTGATGACACAAGCTAGTAGGAGAGTGATGACACAAGCTAGTAGGAGAGTGATGACACAAGCTAGTAGGTGAGTGATGACACAAGCTAGTAGGTGAGTGATGACACAAGCTAGTAGGTGAGTGTTGACACAAGCTAGTAGGTGAGTGATGGCACAAGCTAGTAGGTGAGTGTTGACACAAGCCCGTAGGAGAGTGATGACACAAGCTAGTAGGAGAGTGATGACACAAGCTAGTAGGAGAGTGATGACACAAGCTAGTAGGTGAGTGATGACACAAGCTAGTAGGTGAGTGTTGACACAAGCTAGTAAGAGAGTGATGACACAAGCTAGTAGGTGAGTGTTGACACAAGCTAGTAGGAGAGCGATGACACAAGCTAGTAGGTGAGTGATGACACAAGCTAGTAGGAGAGTGATGACACAAGCTAGTTGGAGAGTAATGACACAAGCTAGTGAAGGATGACACAAGCTAGTAGGTGAGTGATGACACAAGCTAGTAGGAGAGTGATGACACAAGCTAGTAGGTGAGTGATGACACAAGCTTGTAGGAGAGTGATGACACAAGCTAGTAGGAGAGTGATGACACAAGCTAGTAGGAGAGTGATGACACAAGCTAGTAGGAGAGTGATGACACAAGCTAGTAGGAGAGTGATGACACAAGCTAGTAGGTGAGTGATGACACAAGCTAGTAGGAGAGTGATGACACAAGCTAGTAGGAGAGTGATGACACAAGCTAGTAGGTGAGTGATGACACAAGCTAGTAGGAGAGTGATGACACAAGCTAGTAGGTGAGTGATGACACAAGCTAGTAGGAGAGTGATGACACAAGCTAGTAGGTGAGTGATGACACAAGCTAGTAGGAGAGTGATGACACAAGCTAGTAGGAGAGTGATCTTGAGCAAAAACTCTCAACTCTCGCTTCAATGTTGATAAGTCAACATTATGATAACTTCACACATGTCTTTCCAGACCAAGAAGACTGTTTGAGCATGTACAACCACAAACAAGGATACTGGAATGACTACAACTGTGCTCACACTCTGGGCCGCATCTGTAAGCGCCTCCACGGCCAAACCTTCCCTCCCCCAGTCACCACTAAGGCTCCAGACGGCCACTGTCCACAAGGCTGGCTCCACGCCGGTAAGTTCTCCCTCCACCACCGCTGCTCAACCTGTGTTGCAGCTTCCAGCTGCTCAACCTGTGTTGCAGCTTGCAGCTTCTCAACCTGTATTGCAGCTTTGCAGCTCTTTGCCTATCAATGTGTGTTCATGCAAACATATATTTAGGTAATTTATACTTTCATGTTAGGTAATGCTTTCACTTTCATGTGAAAATTGTGTGAGGTACCCCAGGCGTCTGACCTACGTCAGACACACACACACACACACACACACACACACACACACACACACACACACACACACACACACACACACACACACACACACACACACACACACACACACACACACACACACACACACACACACACACTCAGACACACTCAGACACACCTACCTCCCTTCCCCCCCCTCTCTCTCTGTCTCCCCTCCCCCCCCTCTCTCTCTCTCTTTCCCCCCCCCTCTCTCTCTCTCTCTCTCTCTGTCTCTCTCTCTCTCTCTCTCTCTCTCTCTCTCTCTCTCTCTCTCTCTCTCTCTCTCTCTCTCTCTCTCTCTCTCTCTCTCTCTCTCTCTCCTCTCTCTCTCTCTCTCTCTCTCTCTCTCTCTCTCTCTCTCTCTCTCTCTCTCTCTCTCTCTCTCTCTCTCTCTCTCTCTCTCTCTCTCTCTCTCTCTCTCTCTCTCTCTCTCTCTCTCTCTCTCTCTCTCTCTCTCTCTCTCTCTCTCTCTCTCTCTCTCTCTCTCTCTCTCTCTCTCTCTCTCTCTCTCTCTCTCTCTCTCTGTCTCTCTCTCTGTCTCTCTCTCTCTCTCTCTCTCTCTCTCTCTCTCTCTCTCTCTCTCTCTCTCTCTCTCTCTCTCTCTCTCTCTCTCTCTCTCTCTCTCTCTCTCTCTCTCTCTCTTTTCCCCCCCCTCTCTCTCTCTCTCTCTCTCTCTCTCTCTCTCTCTCTCTCTCTCTCTCTCTCTCTCTCTCTCTCTCTCTCTCTCTCTCTCTCTCTCTCTCTCTCTCTCTCTCTCTCTCTCTCTCTCTCTCTCTCTCTCTCTCTCTCTCTCTCTCTCTCTCTCTCTCTCTCTCTCTCTCTCTCTCTCTCTCTCTCTCTCTCTCTCTCTCTCTCTCTCTCTCTCTCTCTCTCTCTCTCTCTCTCTCTCTCTCTCTCTCTCTCTCTCTCTCTCTCTCTCTCTCTCACTCTCTCTCTCTCTCTCTCTCTCTCTCTCTCTCTCTCTCTCTCTCTCTCTCTCTCTCTCTCTCTCTCTCTCTCTCTCTCTCTCTCTCTCTCTCTCTCTCTCTCTGTCTCTATCTCTCTCTCTCTCTCTCTCTCTCTCTCTCTCTCTCTCTCTCTCTCTCTCTCTCTCTCTCTCTCTCTCTCTCTCTCTCTCTCTCTCTCTCTCTCTCTCTCTCTCGGGCAAAACATGGAAAGGACACGAACTCGGGCTTACGCACGCAGGATGTCAATCGCGGCTGGAACAAATTCAGAGGAAGGGGTGGAACAGGAAGCCTGGATGAAGGGAGCATTCCAGCAAATGTGGGATGAATTCAGTGAAGGACTGAGGGTAATGAGGGAGACAGTTGCCAACCTGCAGGTTGAACTAAGGGCAGCAAAGGAGGAGATAAGAAGCCTGAAGGAGACTTCTCCACAATACCAGACACAAACCATGCCTCAGGGAGACAGGAATGCTACTGTGGAGGGGACCTCCACACCTCAGCTCTCATTTGCTAAAATACTTAAAACGAGCCCTGAAGCTAGGTCTGCAGTTAAGGAAGTTGCCATAGAAGTGGCTTCCTCTCAGGAAGCGGCTAGATGTACTAGCCGGCTGATAGAGAGAAATAGAGCAGTAGTAGTAGCAGGCATTAAAGAGCAAACAGGGACCAGACCAAAGGAGCGGAGAGACAAGGACAAAAACATGATTAATGAGATCCTTAAAGAGGTAAGGATGGAGGGAGCTGAGCAAAATGTTGAAAAGGTTTTCAGGCTTGGAAAGTACAACAAGGACAGAGACCGAATGATAAAGGTGGTTTTCATGAGCGAAATCGCGAAAGAGGAACTATTAGAAAGGAAGTGCTGTCTAGTAGGTGTAGAGAAGTTCAAAAGAGTATTCTTGCAGAGGGATATGACAAGGGAAGAGAGAATGCAAGCAGCAGACGCGAGGGAGGAGCGCAGGGAGAGAGAAAGGAATCAGGGCGCCACACCCCCGATCCCTACAATCCCAGAGGGGAATGGGGAACCTTCCTCAAACAGTGCATTAGCCACAGGGAGTGCGGCACCACCCCCTCATTCCACCGAACAGACACCCTACCTGCCCCAACCCCTGTCAGCCCCCCACTAAGTACCCACCTAAGGCACCCTCCCCCCACCCACCCATCTCCTCCCACTCACCCCCTCCTCCCACTCCCCCCTCCCCCCAGGACCTCCCTTCTCCCCCATCCCTCAAGCCCTCCCTTCTCCCACATGCCCTTCCGTCCCTCCCACCCACAAGCCCTCCATTCTCCCCCACCCCCCTAAGCTCCCCACTCTCCCCCACCCCACCTAAGCCTTCCCCTCTCCACCACTCCCCAAAACCCTCCCCTCTTCCTCAACCACCTCAGCCTTCCCTTTCCCCCCACGCCCCCCAAGCCCTCCCCACTTTATTGCCCCCCAAACCCCCCTTTCTCCCCAATCCTCCCACCCCCCCCAACCCTCCCCCTCTCACCCACCCCCAACCCTCCCCCCCTCACCCACTCCCCCTCCCCCCTTCACCCACTCCCCTTACCCTCCCCCTCCCCCCTCACCCACTCCCCCTACCCTCCCCCTCCCCCCCAAGCCCTTCCTCCTCCACCAGTCTCCCCATACCAGATCCTCCCAGCTCCTGCTCACCCCAGACCCCACAGGTCCCCCCCAGAGGAGAAGCAGAAGAGAGTTAGTTTCAGGGCAATGTACTCGAACATAGATGGGATCACAAGCAAGGCAAGTGAACTAAGGGAAAGAGCACAAGAAGTGAACCCAGATGTAATTGGACTCACTGAAACAAAACTCTCTGGAATCATAACGAATGCCGTGTTTCCCCAAGAGTACACAATAATAAGGAAAGAGAGGGAAGGTAGGGGAGGAGGAGGAGTGGCCCCTACTCATGAGAAAGGAATGGAGTTTTAAGGAGATGGCTATCCCGGGCTGTGAGGGTTTCAGAGACTACATAGCAGGCACCATGACAATGGGAGGACCAAGGATAGTAGTAGCAGTAATATATAATCCTCCACCAAATGACAGAAGACCCAGTCAAGAGTACGAAAGCAACAACATGGCAGTTAACACTATAATTGAGAGGGCAGCCTCTTCTGCCTGTAGAAATAGATCCCACCTGCTCATCATGGGGGACTTCAATCACGGCAGGATTGATTGGGAGAACAAGGAACCGCATGGAGGCGAGGATACGTGGAGAGCCAAACTACTGGAGGTGGCGACTAGAAACTTCTTAACCCAGCATGTCAGTAAACCCACAAGGATGAGAGGAAATGACGAACCAGCGAGACTCGACCTGGTTTTCACCCTGAACGACTCTGACATAAGAGAAATCAGTTTTGAGGACCCAGTAGGAATGAGCGACCACAGTGTATTGGTGTTTGAGTACCTGATCGAAGAAGGGTTATTGAACTCGAGGAGGGATACCGAAACCAAAAGGTTAGCATACCCAAAGGGAAACTATGAGGAGATAAAAAAATTCCTAGCAGATATAGCAGGGGAAACAGAGCTCAGGGAAAAGACGGTCCAAGATATGATGGAATACATCACGCAAAAATGCAAGGACGCAGCAAACAAGTTTGTCCCAGTCCAAAAGGAAAACAGTGAAATGAAGGTGAGAAACCCATGGTTTAATCAGAGATGTGGGCTAGCTAAGCAGCAAAGTAAAAGGGCATGGAGAAACTATAGGAATAACAGGACACTGGAGAGCAGAGAAAGATACCAGAATGCCAGGAATGAATATGTTAGGATGAGAAGAGAGGCAGAAAGACAATACGAAAATGACATCGCAAGCAAGGCAAAGACTCAGCCTAAATTGCTGCATAGCCACATCAGGAGAAAAACAACAGTAAAGGAACAGGTTATGAAATTAAGGTTAGGGGCAGAAGGATTCACTACAAACGACAAGGAAGTGTGTGAGGAACTGAATAAGAAATTCCAAGAGGTCTTCACCTTAGAGCAAGGAGAAATCCCAGAGATAAGAGAGGGAATAGCTAACCAGGAACCACTGGAAGAGTTTGAGATTACCAGCGGGGAAGTAAGGAAGTGTTTACTAGAATTGGATGTGACAAAGGCTATAGGCCCAGATGGAATCTCCCATTGGATACTAAAGGAAGGAGCAGAAGAACTGTGCCTCCCGCTCTCCATGGTGTATAACAAATCACTGGCAGCAGGGGAACTGCCAGAAATTTGGAAAGCAGCTAACGTAGTCCCGATATACAAGAAAGGGGATAGACAGGAGGCACTGAATTACAGACCAGTGTCCCTAACCTGCATACTATGCAAGATGATGGAGAAGATTGTGCGAAGAAAGCTAGTGGAGCACCTGGAGTGAAAGAACTTTGTAACACAGCATCAACATGGATTCAGGGATGGCAGGTCATGCCTCACAGGGTTACTTGAAATCTACGACCAGGCAACAAAAATAAGGCAAGAAAGAGAAGGGTGGGCAGACTGCATATTTTTGGATTGTCAGAAAGCCTTTGACACAGTGCCACACAAGAGGCTAGGGAAAAAACTGGAGATGCAGGCTGGAGTGAAAGGGAAGGTACTCCGTTGGATACAGGAGTACCTAAGTAACAGGAGACAACGAGTCAGTGTGAGGGGTGAGGTCTCAGATTGGCGAGACGTTACGAGTGGAGTACCGCAGGGGTCAGTCCTTGGACCTATACTGTTTCTGATATATGTAAATGATCTTCCAGAGGGTATAGAATCGTTTCTCTCAATGTTTGCCGATGATGCAAAAATTATGAGGAGGATTGAAACTGAGGACGATAGTAGGAGGCTACAAGATGACCTAGACAGACTGAGTGAATGGTCCAACAAATGGCTGTTGAAGTTCAACCCGAGTAAATGCAAAGTAATGAAACTAGGTGGTGGAAATAGGAGGCCAAACACAGGATACAGAATAGGAGATGAAGTACTTAATGAAACGAACAGAGAGAAAGATCTAGGAGTTGATATCACACCAAACCTGTCTCCTGAAGCCCACATAAAAAGAACAACGTCTGCGGCATATGCGAGGCTGGCTAACATCAGAACAGCGTTCAGGACCTGTGTAAGGAACCATTCAGAATCTTGTACACCACATATGTAAGACCAATCCTGGAGTATGCGGCCCCAGCATGGAGCCCGTACCTTGTCAAGCACAAGATGAAGCTGGAAAAAGTCCAAAGGCATGCCACTAGACTAGTCCCAGAACTAAGAGGCATGAGTTACGAGGAAAGGCTGCGGGAAATGCACCTTACGACACTGGAAGACAGAAGAGTAAGGGGAGACATGATCACAACCTACAAAATCCTCAGAGGAATCGACCGGGTAAACAAGGATAAACTATTCAACACTGGTGGGACGCGAACAAGGGGACACAGGTGGAAACTGAGTACCCACATGAGCCACAGAGACGTTAGAAGGAACTTTTTCAGTGTCAGAGCAGTTAACGGATGGAATGCATTAGGCAGTGATGTGGTGGAGGCTGACTCCATACACAGTTTTAAATGTAGATATGATAGAGCCCAGTAGGCTCAGGAATCTGTACACCAGTTGATTGACAGTTGAGAGGCGGGACCAAAGAGCCAAAGCTCAACCCCCGCAAGCACAAATAGGTGAGTACAAATAGGTGAGTACACACACACACACACACACACACACACACCCACACACACACACACACACACACACACACACAGTCTATTTCAGCGATACAGATAGAACAGTACAGAAGTTGTTCTCGCGAGTCTGTTCATAATTTGTAGTTGCAACCATTTACCTGCAATATTACAAATCTTTGAGTACACATAACCAGGCTGCAGAGACTGCCTCAAGTACCAGGCTGCAGAGACTGCCTCAAGTACCAGGCTGCAGAAACTGCCTCAAGTACCAGGCTGCAGAGACTGCCTTAAGTACCAGGCTGCAGAGACTGCCTCAAGTACCAGGCTGCAGAAACTGCCTCAAGTACCAGGCTGCAGAGACTGCCTTAAGTACCAGGCTGCAGAGACTGCCTCAAGTACCACGCTGCAGAGACTGCCTCAAGTACCAGGCTGCAGAGACTGCCTTAAGTACCAGGCTGCAGAGACTGCCTTAAGCACCAGGCTGCAGTGACTGCCTTAAGCACCAGGCTGCAGAGACTGCCTTAAGTACCAGGCTGCAGAGACTGCCTTAAGCACCAGGCTGCAGAGACTGCCTTAAGTACCAGGCTGCAGTGACTGCCTTAAGCACCAGGCTGCAGTGACTGCCTTAAGCACCAGGCTGCAGTGACTGCCTTAAGCACCAGGCTGCAGTGACTGCCTTAAGCACCAGGCTGCAGAGACTGCCTTAAGCACCAGGCTGCAGAGACTGCCTTAAGCACCAGGCTGCAGAGACTGCCTTAAGCACCAGGCTGCAGTGACTGCCTTAAGCACCAGGCTGCAGTGACTGCCTTAAGCACCAGGCTGCAGAGACTGCCTTAAGCACCAGGCTGCAGAGACTGCCTTAAGCACCAGGCTGCAGAGACTGCCTTAAGTACCAGGCTGCAGAGACTGCCTTAAGTACCAGGCTGCAGAGACTGCCTTAAGCACCAGGCTGCAGAGACTGCCTTAAGCACCAGGCTGCAGAGACTGCCTTAAGCACCAGGCTGCAGTGACTGCCTTAAGTACCAGGCTGCAGAGACTGCCTTAAGCACCAGGCTGCAGAGAGTGCCTTAAGTACCAGGCTGCAGAGACTGCCTAAAGCACCAGGCTGCAGAGACTGCCTCAAGCTACAAAGACTGCCTTAAGCACCAGGCTGCAGAGACTGCCTTAAGCACCAGGCTGCAGAGACTGCCTTAAGTACCAGGCTGCAGAGACTGCCTCAAGCTACAAAGACTGCCTTAAGCACCAGGCTGCAGAGACTGCCTTAAGCACCAGGCTGCAGAGACTGCCTAAAGCACCAGGCTGCAGAGACTGCCTTAAGCACCAGGCCGCAGAGACACGTCTTCTGCCCTGACCTTTTTAAGCCTTCCCACTCACAACTCACAATAACTCTTCATATAATCTTATTTAGATCTTCATTTTTGTTAAAGTAAATCCTCCTTTGTTGAACTTGGCCCTTCACAACACTTGATGTATTGTAAGTACTCCCAAGGTTGTTCTCCCACAGTAATAAACAACAGTAATTACTCCCAAGGTTGCTCTCCACAGTAATAAACAACAGTAATTACTCCCAAGGTTGTTCTCCTACAGTAATAAACAACAATACATGTTTACACTCACAGGTACCAAGTGCATCCTGGCCTTCAGCGAGAAGATGAACTTCACGTCAGCTCGCTCGGCCTGTAGGAACCTGGGTTATGATGCTAACTTGGCGAGTATACACTCAGCAGCAGAGCAGGGTGAGTGTGTCTTATTCCCAGGCCTTGTGTTTACACTCAAACTCAGGGTGAGTGTGTCTTATTCTCAGGCCTTGTGTTTACACTCACACGCAGGGTGAGTGTCTTATTCCCAGGCCTTGTGTTTACACTCACACTCAGGGTGAGTGTGTCTTATTCCCAGGCCTTGTGTTTACACTCACACTCAGGATGAGTGTTTCTTATTCCCAGGCCTTGTGTTTACACTCACACTCAGGGTGAGTGTGTCCTCACACATGCAGACACATCACACACATACTGACGCACAACACACATACTGACACACACGGGAGACGGTAGGAGACACACACGATTAGTGAGGTCCGCGGAAATTCGTCCATTTCTCGGGACATTGAAGGAGTATAGAGGCTAGATCATAGTATTTGGCCTCTCGCAGTGTGTAGCTAGCAGGGTGCAACATAGCATAGTCATATTGCTAGCGATAGTGCGAAGATTTGGCGAAGAAACCAAAGTGGAGCTAGTGGCATCACCGGTGCATGTAAGTGTGCGACCTGACCGGGTGGGACACCCCGCCGTGGAACTACCTGATTGTCTTGTTGAGTGGTGACTGTGATCAGTGGTACAGTGAATTAGTGAACTGTCACACAACGATACAGTGACTGACTCCAGAGCTTTGTGTAGACAGAGAAGAACCGACATCATCAATCTACCAGCACTTAGTGAATCACCTAGTGGGAGACAACGACGGATAACCATCGTCATCATACATCGTCCTTACTCATCTGGTTGTGTGAGCGGGAGAAGACTGGTATGTACCCCCTCTCTGGTCAATTAATCAGGTGTACAGATTGAGATAAAATATTATCAAATTATTGTTAAGGATATCATATATATTTAAAAATCTCAGGGTGGCTCATTTAGGCAGAGGTAACGCATAAGGGATATCTTGACACATACACGCATGCCCACCGACGTACGTATACACGCACACAAGTGTACACACGCTAAAACAGACACACACACACGCACACACGCACACACACACACACACACATACAATCGTTCAGTCAGGGGAAAAGGCATTAACACCTGGGATCAGGACCTTACTATCCCACCTCCCTCTTGACTCCCCCATCTGACCTGACCTGACCTGGTCGCCATCTCCGCCCCCCCCACCCCCAGTCCCCCGCATCGCCCATACACACACTCTTCCCCTCCCCACTCTCTCCCCCTCTCTCCCTCTCCCACTCCCTCTCTCCCACTCTCTCTCTCTCCCACTCTCTATCTCTCCCACTATCTCTCTCTCTCTCTCTCTCTCTCTCTCTCTCTCTCTCTCTCTGTTTCTCTCTCTCTCTCTCTCTCTCTCTCTCTCTCTCTCTCTCTCTCTCTCTCTCTCTCTCTCTCTCTCTCTCTCTCTCTCTCTCTCTCTCTCTCTCTTTCTCTCTCTCTCCCTCTCTTTCCTTCCCCCTCCCTCTCTGCCCACACACACACACACACACACACACACACACACACTTGACTTGTGACCATCGTGTTGGGTGGACGTGGGTTGGGAGCTCCTGGGTCACTAGTGGAGTGGGAGGGGTAATCAGGCAACTTCGAAGTGAAAAAGACTATAAGTGAATGTACAAGTGAATGAAAAAACCTTGGGTTTTGACCAGAGCCATAAGGTAGTGAAGAAAAACAGTTTAATTAGCGTAATTCAAAATAGTGAGGAAATACTGTGCAGTGTGGAAGCAGCAGACATCACCGACCTCTGACCGCGTGACCACACCTCGCAGCAACCCTTCTACCACCACGTGGGACGACGATTGGAGATTCACTCACCTATTGTGTTGGCAGATTGTGCAAGGTATTGAGGAGCGCCTTTTTGGCTAGATTGTTACTGCAATGACTAGAAGGGGTTCAAGGTCAATCACCAGCAGGGATGAGGAGGAGGACAGATTTATAGACAAATTAATAGGGAAATTTGTAGAGAGAAGGAGTGATTGGTTGGAGGATCTAATCCAGGGGATTAAAAGTGAGGTATTTCAGCAAATACAGGATGCGGTAGAGAGGCAGAAACAAGAATTTATGCTCTATGTTCAGGAAGAGATTAGGAAGGGAAGAGAGGACTGGGAGAGGGAATGTGCTCGTATCACAAACGAATTAGGAAGGATTAGCAGCATGGCTAAGGATAGAGGAGTAATGGGGGATGGGTTAGTGACTGCGGTTGGGATGGGGAATCCCCAGGGGACAGGCTACCAGCATGACAATGAATTACTGAGGAGACGGTCTATTATAATACATGGATTATTCGAATCTAGGGCACCAACAAGACAAGAGAGAATAGAAACAGAAAAATACGAATTGCACGAGATATTGAGGTGTATTGGAGCAGAGATGGCAGAACGCGAGGTGGATATCAATCGACGGGTTGGACCTTACAATTGTACCAAGAATAGACCTGTTCTGGTGCAATTCTCCAATGAGGAGGCAGTGGAGTATATAATGAGGAGCAAGCATTTACTCAGAGGAAGTGAAACCCATTACAATGTGTTTATAGAGAGGTTTATGACGAAAGATGAGCAAACAGCCCACAAAAATAGATGGCAACAACGACACCGAAATAGTCTATCAGGTAGTCTCACCTCCCAGGTCACATCCCAGGTCACCTCCCAGGGCACCTCCCAGGTCACCTCCCAGGTCGCATCCTCCCCAACTCAGCCCTCCTATACATCCCCCCTGCCTCAGCCTCCCACAACCCCCCTGTCCCTTCCACATTTGCACCTCCACAACGATTCCCCTGCCCCTGCTACATCACACTTGTCAGCGACCCCAGTGGGTCAAGCCATGCCCTCCCCAAACCCACCTTCCCATCCCCCCTCCCCAAATACCCCTTCCCACTCCCCTGCCCCTTCTACCCCATTGATTTCAATTCCATCTACTCCATCCCAGCTTCCACTGCACCCCTCTTCCACTCACCCCCAAACCCCACCCAACCCTCACCCCTCCTATGCACCTCCAGCCCACATTTAACCCCCTCACCTTGTGACCCCCTAACACCTTCCCCCATCTCCCTCTTCCCCTCTTCTACCCCAAAACCCCCACCTACCCCCGATTCCCCCCTAACTAATATACCCTCTCTTCCACTCCCAGCACCCATGCTCCATTCTCATCTCAGCTCTCCGCCCTCAGTATCCCTCTTCCCCCCAACCTCTCAACCTCTATCTGACTCTCAGTCTCACTCTATTTCTCAACCCCCCTATGCTATTCAGACCCCTAACTTTCAGACCCATTATGCCCTTCCTACCCCCCTAGATGCCCAGACCCCATTCGCCTACCAGGCACTCCCAGGCACCCCCCTAGCACCCCCCCACTCACCCCCACAGCCCCCACTTGCCCCCCAGACACCCCCCAGTTCCCCCCAGACCCCTGGTGAAAGGGGGAACTCTGACACCCGAGTTTCCAAGAAGAGTCTCAAGGTTTGGTACACCAATGCTGATGGGGTAGCCAATAAAGCAGAAGAGATAAAAGAAAGAGTTAGTGAGGCAGACCCAGACATAGTGGCAATAGTGGAAACTAAAATAAATGGCATGATCTCGGATGCAATCTTTCCAGAGGGGTACCAGGTGATAAGAAAAGAAAGGACACAGAGACAGGGAGGAGGAGTGGCACTACTAATAAAGCGGAAATGGAAGTTTGATGAGCTGGAAAATCCGGGTACCAATGAAAGCACAAGCTTCATACATGGAACTCTGACAGTGGATGGGAAGAAGATTGTAATCTTGATACTCTACAATCCCCCACCAAACAGTAGAAGGCCCAGGCAGGAGTACGAGGACAGCAACAAGACATGTATGGATGAACTGCAGAGGGCAGCAACTTTAGCGCATAGAATGAGAGCGAAGCTGCTGGTCATGGGGGACCTAAATCACGGAGAGATAAATTGGGAAACGAGGAATCCCCATGGCGGGGAGGAGACCTGGGGAGCGAAGCTGGTAGACGTTATTGACAGGAATTTCCTAACACAGCATGTGAAAGAAGATACTAGGGAAAGAGGAGGGGATACGCCCAGCCTATTAGATCTCATTATCACTCAGAATGTAGAAGACATCGAGCAGTTGGAACATGAAATACCACTAGGAGCTAGTGACCATTGTGTCCTAGTCTTTGACTACATGATGGAGCTTAAAATTGTGACCAAAGGACAAGAGGTCCGGGAAAGAAGACTTGATTACAGAAAAGGGGACTACAGAAGGATAAGGGACTACCTGGGAGAAGTGCAGTGGGAGGAAGAACTTAGAGGAAAAACAGTGCAAGGTATGATGAACCAAGTCATATTGAAATGCAAGGAGGCTGAAGATAGATTTATTCCAACAATAAAGGAAAAAAGCAGGAGGGAATATAATAACCCATGGTTTAATAGACAGTGTCAGGAAGCAAAGGTGAGAAGCAGGAGGGAGTGGAGGAAGTACAGAAGACAAAGGACAGAGGACAACAGGATTAGATGTAACAGAGCTAGGAATGATTACATTAACATAAGACGAGTGTCGGAAAGGAATTATGAGAACGATATTGCAGTCAAAGCGAAAAAGCAACCAAAATTACTACATAGCCATATAAGAAGGAAGATGTCGGTAAATGACCAAGTGACAAGACTGAGGAAAACAGAAGGGGCATATACAGAAAGCGACAAGGAAATCTGCGAGGTACTGAATGCAAAATTCCATGGAGTGTTCACAACCGAGCCTGAGCAGCTCCCATTGTTAGAAGAGATTACCCAAGATGAAAGACTATCGGATATAGAGGTGACAGCAGAGGATGTAATGAAACAGTTGACAACACTGGATGCAAATAAAGCTGTTGGACCAGACAAAGTATCACCGTGGATACTCAAAGAGGCAGCGCAGGCTCTCAGCGTGCCTCTGGCAATGATCTTTAATGAGTCACTTATGTCGGGAGAATTGCCCAGTTGCTGGAAGGAGGCAAATGTCGTACCGATTTTCAAAAAGGGTGATAGGGAGGAGGCACTTAACTACAGACCCGTATCACTGACAAGCATCCCTGCAAAATACTTGAAAGAATAATTAGGCTAAGACTTGTTGAGCACCTGGAGAGCATTGGGTTTGTAAACAAGCACCAACATGGGTTCTGGACAGGGAAATCATGCCTAACAAACCTTTTAGAATTCTATGATAAAGTAACAAGGATAAGGCAGGACAGAGAAGGCTGGGCAGACTGCATATTTCTTGACTGCCAAAAGGCCTTTGATACGGTACCGCACATGAGACTGCTATACAAACTTGAGAGGCAGGCAGGAGTAAGCGGAAAGGCCCTAGTATGGGTGAAGAACTACCTAACAGGAAGGAGCCAGAGGGTAATGGTAAGGGGCGAGAAGTCAGACTGGCGAACAGTAACAAGTGAAGTACCTCAAGGATCGGTGCTGGGACCAATCCTCTTTCTAATTTACGTAAATGATATGTTTACAGGAGTGGAATCATACATGTCAATGTTTGCAGATGACGCAAAATTAATGAGAAGAGTTGTGACAGACGAGGATTGTAGGATCCTCCAAGAGGACTTAAACAGGCTGCAGAGATGGTCAGGGAAATGGCTACTGGAGTTTAACACCAGTAAATGTAAAGTTATGGAAATGGGATCAGGTGACAGGAGACCAAAGGGACAGTACACAATGAAGGGGAACAGCCTACCTGTAACGATTCGAGAAAGAGACCTGGGAGTGGATGTGACACCTAATCTAACTCCTGAGGCACATATAAATAGGATAACGACAGCAGCGTACTCTACACTGGCGAAAATTAGAACTTCATTCAGAAACCTAAATGAGGAAGCTTTTAGGGCGCTTTACACTGCCTACGTGAGACCCGTCTTAGAGTATGCCGCGCCATCATGGAGCCCCCACCTGAAGAAACACATAAAGAAACTGGAGAAGGTTCAGAGGTTTGCGACGAGGCTTGTCCCAGAGCTACGAGGGATGGGATATGAAGAGCGGCTGAAGGAACTGAACCTTACGACACTAGAGAAAAGAAGGGAGAGAGGAGATATGATAGGGACATATAAAATACCCAGGGGAATTGACAAAGTGGAAATAGATGAAATGTTCACACGTAATAATAACAGAACGAGGGGACATGGGTGGAAACTGGAAACTCAGATGAGTCACAGAGATGTTAGGAAGTTTTCTTTTAGCGTGAGAGTAGTAGAAAAATGGAATGCACTTGGGGAACAGGTTGTGGAAGCAAATACTATTCATACTTTTAAAACTAGGTATGATAGGGAAATGGGACAGGAGTCATTGCTGTAAACAACCGATAGCTAGAAAGGCGGGATCCAAGAGTCAATGCTCGATCCTGCAAGCACATATAGGTGAGTACATATAGGTGAGTACACACACACACACACACACACACATAATCAATTAATCAGGTGTACAGATTGAGGTAAAAGATTATCAAATTCTCGTTCAGGATATCATATATATTTAAAAATCTCAGAGTGGCTCATTTAGGCAGAGGTAACGCATAAGGGATATCTTGACACATACACGCACACAAGTGTGCACACGCTAAAACAGACACACACACGCGTGCACACACACACACAGACACACACAATTGTCCAGTCAGGGGAAAAGGCATCTGGGATAGGACCTTACTATCCCCCCCCCCCCATCTTGACTGCACCATCGGACCTGACCTGACTTAGTCGCCATCTCCCCCCCCCACCCCCAGTCCCCCGCATCGCCCATACACGCATTCTTCCCCTCCCCACTCTCCCTCTCTCCCACTCCCTCTCTCCCTCTCCCACTATCTCTCTCCTGCTCTCTCTCTCCTGCTCTCTCTCTCTCTCTCCTGCTCTCTCTCTCTCTCTCTCTCTCTCTCTCTCTCTCTCTCTCTCTCTCTCTCTCTCTCTCTCTCTCTCTCTCTCTCTCTCTCTCTCTCTCTCTCTCCCTCCCTCCCTCTCTCTCTCCCTCTCTCTCTCCCTCCCTCTCTCCCTCCCTCCCCCTCTCCCTCACTCCCTCTCTTTCCTTCCCCCTCCCTCTCTGCCCACACACACACACACACACCTCACCCGCTCTCTCCCTCACCCGCTCTCTCCCTCACCCGCTCTCTCCCTCACCCACTCTCTCCCTCTCCTCTCTCTCCCTCCCGCCTCTCTCTCCATCTCCTCCCCCCCCCCTCCCCTTCTACTTTCTTCTCACTTCAGTGGAAGGGTCGGATCCCCCCCACCCACCCATTTATCTCTCCCTTTATCACTCCCTTTCTCTCTCTCTCTTTCTCTCTCTCTTCCTCTCTCTCTCTCTCCCTCCCCCATCCCAACAGGGTCAAGCATGGCAGCCAGAGGTCCCAGGGGAACAGGAAAGAGCCAAGGTGACGAGATGAAGGAAATGTTCGCCCAGTTTCTGGAGGACATCAAGAGTGAGATGCAAGAAATGATGCAGGAAATGAAGAACGAAATAAGCAACCTGAAAAGAGAGCTGACAGCAGCAAAGGAGGAGATTAGAGCCCTCAAAGAAAATGGTATCGAGGCTGAAAATCAGAAAACCACCCAGGGAGAAGGTGGTAATAGTTTTCTGGATGAGAATGCCACAATAAAAGCAACATTTGCGGAAATACTAAAAAAAAATAACTCTGAAGTAATGACTGCAGTGATGGAGGTGGCCATGAAAGCAGCCACCTCGCAGGAGGCGGCACGCTCCACTAGCCAACTGCTGGAAAGGAACAGATCAGTGGTTGCTGTGGGTATTAAGGAGCAGGAAGGATCTAATAGGACAGAGTGGAGTGCCAAGGACAAAGCAGCAGTGAATGAAGTACTAAAGGCACTAGACATGGAAGGGGCTGAGCATAGCATTGAGAAGGTTTTCAGGCTAGGCCGGTACAACAAAGACCGAGACCGAATGATAAAGATAGTGTTTGCAAACGAGAACACAAAGGAGAAGATCCTATCAAGGAAGAGCTCCCTGAAAAACGTGGGAAAATTAAAAAATGTATTCCTCCAGAGAGACATGACAAGGGAGGAGAGAGCCGTGGCGGCAGAAGCAAGGAAGAGGCGCAGGGCGAGAGGGGAAAACCAGGAAGTCACAGCTCCCAACCCAACACCCCCAGAGGCGAGGGGGGAACCCACAACCAGCTACCCAGTAACACCAGAAGGGAGGACAACCCCGCCTCCCTCCACTGCATAGAAAACCCCCCTACCCCAAACCCTCCCTGCCCCCACTCAAATATTCAGCAAAATCTCCCTCCCCCCACACCCAATCCCCACCCTTCTACCAATCCCCTCCTCCCGAGTCCTCCCTCCCCCCCCTTTCCTTCCCGTCCTCCCTCCCCTTTCACCCCATACCCTCCCTGTCCCTCCCCCTTCACTGGATCCCCCGCCCCTCATCCCAGTATCCTCTGAGACCCTGTTATCCACCTCACAGGTCCTCACACCCATGGAACAGCCTCCCCCACCAGCAGAACACTCACCAAGGAGGCGATTTGAGAAGGGACAGAAGAAAGTGAGCCTCAAAGCGATGTACACAAACATAGATGGAATTACAAATAAAGCAAATGAGCTTGGAGAACTGGTACTAGAGGAAAACCCAGACATAATAGCCCTCACAGAAACAAAGATCACGAAAGCGATAACAAATGCAGTGTTCCCACAGGACTATTATGTTATGAGGAAAGAGAGGGAAGGAAGAGGTGGGGGTGGTGTAGCTCTGCTGGTAAGACAAGGCTGGGATTTTGAGGAGATGGATATTCAGGGCTGCGAAGGTTTCAGTGACTACATAGCAGGTACTGTAACAAATGGAGGGAAAAAAATTATAGTCGCAGTCATATATAATCCACCACCAAATGACAGAAGACCTAGACGGGAATATGATAGACACAACATGGCCACCATTAACATAATAGAAAGAGCAGCTTCTGTTGCTAGCAGGAATGGATCTGGACTACTAATTATGGGAGACTTCAACCATGGGAAGATAGATTGGAAGAACAGAGACCCGCATGGAGGACCAGAAACATGGAGAGCTAAGCTGCTGGACGTGGCAACAAGAAACTTTCTAAGCCAGCACACCAAAGAACCAACAAGAATGAGAGGAGAAGATGAACCAGCAATGCTTGATTTGATATTTACCCTAAATGAATGGGATATAAGGGAAGTTAAGATGGAAGAGCCCTTGGGAATGAGTGACCACAGTGTATTGAACTTTGAGTACCTGGTAGAGCTAGGACTTATCTCCCCCCAAAAAGAACTAGGAATCAAAAGGCTGGCATACCGAAAGGGGAATTATGAACAGATGAGAACTTTCCTAAGTGAAATACTTTGGGACACAGACCTCAGAGACAAGTCTGTACAGGGTATGATGGACTATGTTACCCAAAAGTGTCAGGAGGCAGTAAACAGGTTCATCCCGGCCCAAAGGGAAAAATCCGAGAAGCAACAGAAGAATCCATGGTATAATAGGGCATGTATGGAAGCGAAGAAACTGAACAAAAAGGCGTGGAGGAACTTCCGGAATAACAGAACACCAGAAAGCAGAGAGAGATACCAGAGAACCAGGAATGAGTACGTCAGGGTGAGAAGAGAAGCAGAGAAAAATTTTGAAAATGATATAGCAAACAAAGCCAAGACCGAACCAAAGCTACTCCACAGTCACATCAGAAGGAAAACAACAGTGAAAGAACAGGTATTGAAACTTAGAACAGGCGAGGACAGGTATACAGAGAATGACAGAGAGGTGTGTGAGGAACTCAACAAGAGGTTCCAGGAGGTCTTCACAATAGAACAGGGTGAGGTCACTGTGCTAGGAGAAAGGGAGGTAAACCAGGCGGCCTTGGAGGAGTTCGAAATTACGAGAGAGGAGGTCAAGAGACACCTGCTGGATCTGGATGTTAGAAAGGCTGTTGGTCCAGATGGGATCTCACCATGGGTACTGAAAGAGTGTGCAGAGGCACTTTGCTTGCCACTCTCCATAGTGTATAGTAAGTCACTAGAGACGGGAGACCTACCAGAAATATGGAAGACGGCGAATGTGGTCCCAATATACAAAAAGGGCGACAGACAAGAGGCACTGAACTACAGGCCAGTGTCCTTGACTTGTATACCATGCAAGGTGATGGAGAAGATCGTGAGAAAAAACCTGGTAACACATCTGGAGAGAAGGGACTTCGTGACAAATCGCCAACATGGATTCAGGGAGGGTAAATCTTGCCTTACAGGCTTGATAGAATTCTACGATCAGGTGACACAGATTAAGCAAGAAAGAGAGGGCTGGGCGGACTGCATTTTCTTGGATTGTCGGAAAGCCTTTGACACAGTACCGCATAAGAGGCTGGTACATAAGCTGGAGAGACAGGCAGGTGTAGCTGGTAAGGTGCTCGAGTGGATAAGGGAGTATCTAAGCAATAGGAAGCAGAGAGTTACGGTGAGGGGTGAGACCTCCGATTGGCGTGAAGTCACTAGTGGAGTCCCACAGGGCTCTGTACTCGGTCCTATCTTGTTTCTGATATATGTAAATGATCTCCCGGAGGGTATCAATTCATTTCTCTCAATGTTTGCGGACGATGCTAAAATTATGAGAAGGATTAAAACAGAAGAGGACTGTTTGAGGCTTCAAGAAGACCTAGACAAGCTGAAGGAATGGTCGAACAAATGGTTGTTAGAGTTTAACCCAACCAAATGTAATGTAATGAAGATAGGTGTAGGGAGCA
Source organism: Procambarus clarkii (assembly GCF_040958095.1). NCBI lineage: Eukaryota > Metazoa > Arthropoda > Malacostraca > Decapoda > Cambaridae > Procambarus > Procambarus clarkii. The sequence continues at coordinate 5,557,893 of NC_091219.1, forward strand.
GGAGGCCAGATACAAGGTATCATCTGGGAGAGGAAATTCTTCAGGAGTCATAGAAGGAAAAAGACTTGGGGGTTGATATCACGCCAGACCTGTCTCCTGCAGCACATATCAAGCGGATAACATCAGCGGCATATGCCAGGCTGGCCAACATACGAACGGCATTCAGAAACTTGTGTAAAGAATCATTCAGAACTTTGTATACCACATATGTCAGGCCAATCCTGGAGTATGCAGCCCCAGCATGGAGTCCATATCTAGTCAAGGATAAGACTAAACTGGAAAAGGTTCAAAGGTTTGCCACCAGACTAGTACCCGAGCTGAGAGGTATGAGCTACGAGGAGAGACTACGGGAATTAAACCTCACTTCGCTGGAAGACAGAAGAGTTAGGGGGGACATGATCACCACATTCAAGATTCTGAAGGGGATTGATAGGGTAGATAAAGACAGTCTATTTAACACAAGGGGAACATGCACAAGGGGACACAGGTGGAAACTGAGTGCCCAAATGAGCCACAGAGATATTAGAAAGAACTTTTTTAGTGTCAGAGTGGTTGACAAATGGAATGCATTAGGAAGTGATGTGGTGGAGGCTGACTCCATACACAGTTTCAAGTGTAGATATGACAGAGCCCGATAGGCTCATGAATCTGTACACCTGTTGATTGACGGTTGAGAGGCGGGACCAAAGAGCCAGAGCTCAACCCCCGCAAACACAACTAGGTGAGTACAACTAGGTGAGTACATATATATACACACATATACACACACACCTCCCCCCCTCTCTCCCTCACCTGTTCTCTCCCTCACCCGCTCTCTCCCTCTCCATCTCTCTCCCTCTCCTCTCTCTCCCTCCCGCCTCTCTCTCCATCTCCTCCCCCCCCCCTCCCCCCTTTCCTTCTACTTTCTTCTCACGTCAGTGGAAGGGTCGGATCCCCCCCACCCACCCATTTATCTCTCCCTTTATCACTCCCTTCTCTCTCTCTCTTTCTCTCTCTCTTCCTCTCTCTCTCTCCCTCCCCCATCCCGCTCTGCCCTCCTGACAAATCCTTTCATGGCACAACTATAGGAACAGGGTCAAGCATGGCAGCTAGAGGTACCAGGGGAACAGGGAAGAGCCAAGGTGACGAAATGAAGGAAATGTTCGCCCAGTTTCTGGAGGACATCAAGAGTGAGATGCAAGAAATGATGCAGGAAATGAAGAACGAAATAAGCATCCTGAAAAGAGAGCTGACAGCATCAAAGGAGGAGATTAGAGCCCTCAGAGAGAATGGTATCGAGGCTGAGAATCAGAAAACCATCCAGGGAGAAGGTGGTAATAGTTTTTTGGATGAGAATGCCACAATAAAAGCAACATTTGCGGAAATACTAAAAAAAAATAACTCTGAAGTAATGACGGCAGTGATGGAGGTGGCCATGAAAGCAGCCATCTCACAGGAGGCGGCACACTCCACTAGCCAACTGCTGGAAAGGAACAGATCAGTGGTTGCTGTGGGTATTAAAGAGCAGGAAGGCTCTAATAGGACAGAGTGGAATGACAAGGACAAAGCAGCAGTGAATGAAGTACTAAAGGCACTAGACATGGAAGGGGCTGAGCATAGCATTGAGAAGGTTTTCAGGCTAGGTTGGTACAACAAAGACCGAGACCGAATGACAAAGATAGTGTTTGCAAACGAGAGCACAAAGGAGAAGATGCTATCAAGGAAGAGCTCCCTGAAACACGTGGGAAAATTAAGAAATGTATTCCTCCAGAGAGACATGACAAGGGAGGAGAGAGCCGTGGCGGCAGAAGCAAGGAAGAGGCGCAGGGCGAGAGGGAAAAACCAGGAAGTCACAGCTCCCAACACAACACCCCCAGAAGCGAGGGGGGAACCCACAACCAGCTACCCAGTAAAACCAGAAGGGAGGACAACCCCGCCTCCCTCCTCGGCATAGAAAACCCCCCCTACCCCATACCCTCCCTGCCCCCACTCAAATGTTCAGCCAAATCTCCCTCCCCCCACACCCAATCCCCACCCTTCTACCCCTCCCCTCCTCCCGAGTCCTCCCTCCCCCCCTTTCCTTCCCGTCCTCCCTTCCCTTTCACCCCATACCCTCCCTGTCCCCTCCCCCTTCACTGGATCCCCCGCCCCTCATCCCAGTATCCTCTGAGACCCTGTTATCCACCTCACAGGTCCTCACACCCATGGAACAGCCTCCCCCACCAGCAGAACACTCACCAAGGAGGCGATTTGAGAAGGGACAGAAGAAAGTGAGCCTCAAAGCGGTGTACACTAACATAGATGGAATTACAAATAAAGCAAATGAGCTTGGAGAACGAGTACTAGAGGAAAACCCAGACATATTAGCCCTCACAGAAACAAAGATCACGAAAACGATAACAAACGCAGTGTTCCCACAGGACTATTATGTTATGAGGAAAGAGAGGGAAGGAAGAGGTGGGGGTGGTGTAGCTCTGCTGGTAAGAAAAGGCTGGGATTTTGAGGAGATGGATTTTCAGGGCTGTGTAGGTTTCAGTGACTACATAGCAGGTACCGTAACAAATGGAGGGAAAAAAATTATAGTCGTAGTCATATATAATCCACCACCAAATGACAGAAGACCTAGACAGGAATATGATAGAAACAATATGGCCACCATTAACATAATAGAAAGAGCAGCTTCTGTTGCTAGCAGGAATGGATCTGGACTACTAATTATGGGAGACTTCAACCATGGGAAGATGGATTGGAAGAACAGGGACCCACATGGAGGACCAGAAACATGGAGAGCTAAGCTGCTGGACGTGGCAACAAGAAACTTTCTAAGCCAGCACATCAAAGAACCAACAAGAATGAGAGGAGAAGATGAACCAGCAATGCTTGATTTGATATTTACCCTAAATGAGTGGGATATAAGAGAAGTTAAGATGGAAGCGCCCTTGGGAATGAGTGACCACAGTGTATTGAACTTTGAGTACCTGGTAGAGCTAGGACTTATCTCCCCCAAAAAGAACTAGGAATCAAAAGGCTGGCATACCGAAAGGGAAATTATGAACAGATGAGAAGTTTCCTAAGTGAAATACCTTGGGACACAGACCTCAGAGATAAGTCTGTACAGGGTATGATGGACTATGTTACCCAAAAGTGTCAGGAGGCAGTAAACAAGTTCATCCCGGCACAAAGGGAAAAGTCCGAGAAGCAACATAAGAATCCATGGTAAAATAGGGCATGTATGGAAGCGAAGAAACTGAACAAAAGGGCGTGGAGTAACTTCAGGAATAACAGAACACCAGAAAGCAGAGAGAGATACCAGAGAACCAGGAATGAGTACGTCAGGGTGAGAAGAGAAGCAGAGAAAAGTTTTGAAAATGATATAGCAAACAAAGCCAAGACCGAACCAAAGCTACTCCACAGTCACATCAGAAGGAAAACAACAGTGAAAGATCAAGTATTTAAACTTAGAACAGGCGAGGACAGGTATACAGAGAATGACAGAGAGGTGTGTGAAGAACTCAACAAGAGGTTCCAGGAGGTCTTCACAATAGAACAAGGTGAGGTCACTGTGCTAGGAGAAAGGGAGGTAAACCAGGCGGCCTTGGAAGAGTTCGAAATTACGAGAGAGGAGGTCGAGAGACACCTGCTGGATCTGGATGTTAGAAAGGCTGTTGGTCCAGATGGGATCTCACCATGGATACTGAAAGAGTGTGCAGAGGCACTTTGCTTGCCACTCTCCATAGTGTATAGTAAGTCACTGGAGATGGGAGACCTACCAGAAATATGGAAGACGGCGAATGTGGTCCCAATATACAAAAAGGGCGACAGGCAAGAGGCACTGAACTACAGGCCAGTGTCCTTGACTTGTATACCATGCAAGGTGATGGAGAAGATCGTGAGAAAAAACCTGGAAACACATCTGGAGAGATGGGACTTCGTGAAAAATCGCCAACATGGGTTCAGGAAGGGTAAATCTTGCCTTACAGGCTTGATAGAATTCTACGATCAGGTGACAAAGATTAAGCAAGAAAGAGAGGGCAGGGCGGACTACATTTTCTTGGATTGTCGAAAAGCCTTTGACGCAGTACCGCATAAGAGGCTGGTACATAAGCTGGAGAGACAGGCAGGTGTAGCTGGTAAGGTGCTCCAGTGGATAAGGGAGTATCTAAGCAATAGGAAGCAGAGAGTTAGAGTGAGGGGTGAGACCTCCGTTTGGCGTGAAGTCACCAGTGGAGTCCCCCAGGGCTCTGTACTCGGTCCTATCTTGTTTCTGATATATGTAAATGATCTCCCAGTGGGTATCGATTCATTTCTCTCAATATTTGCGGACGATGCTAAAATTATGAGAAGGATTAAAACAGAAGAGGACTGTTTGAGGCTTCAAGAAGACCTAGACAAGCTGAAGGAATGGTCGAACAAATGGTTGTCAGAGTTTAACCCAACCAAATGTAATGTTATGAAGATAGGTGTAGGGAGCAGGAGGCCAGATACAAGGTATCATCTGGGAGAGGAAATTTTTCAGGAGTCAGAGAAGGAAAAAGACTTGGGGGTTGATATCACGCCAGACCTGTCTCCTGCAGCACATATCAAGCGGATAACATCAGCGGCATATGCCAGGCTGGCCAACATACGAACGGCATTCAGAAACTTGTGTAAAGAATCATTCAGAACTTTGTATACCACATATGTCAGGCCAATCCTGGAGTATGCAGCCCCAGCATGGAATCCATATCTAGTCAAGGATAAGACTAAACTGGAAAAAGTTCAAAGGTTTGCCACCAGACTAGTACCCGAACTGAGAGGTATGAGCTACGAGGAGAGACTACGGGAATTAAACCTCACTTCGCTGGAAGACAGAAGAGTTAGGGGGGGACATGATCACCACAATCAAGATTCTGAAGGGAATTGACAGGGTAGATAAAGACAGTCTATTTAACACAAGGGGAACACGCACAAGGGGACACAGGTGGAAACTGAGTGCCCAAATGAGCCACAGAGATATTAGAAAGAACTTTTTCAGTGTCAGAGTGGTTGACAAATGGAATGCATTAGAAAGTGATGTGGTGGAGGCTGACTCCATACACAGTTTCAAGTGTAGATATGATAGAGCCTAATAGGCTCAGGAACCTGTACACCTGTTGATTGACGGTTGAGAGGCGGGAACAAAGAGCCAGAGCTCAATCCTCGCAAACACAACTAGGTGAGTACACACCACACACATACTGACACACCACACACATACTGACACACGCCACACACATACTGACACACGCCACACACATACTGACACACGCCACACACATACTGACACACACCAACCACATACTGACACACACCACACATACTGACAGACACCACACACATACTGACACACGCCACACACATACTGACACACGCCACACACATACTGACACACACCACACATACTGACACACGCCACACACATACTGACACACGCCACACACATACTGACACACACCACACATACTGACACACACCACACACATACTGACACACACCACACACATACTGACACACACCACACATACTGACACACACCACACACATACTGACACACGCCACACACATACTGACACACGCCACACACATACTGACACAAGCCACACACATACTGACACACACCACACACATACTGACACACACCACACACATACTAACACACCACACACATACTGAAACACACCACACACATACTGACACACACCACACACATTCTGAAACACACCACACACATACTGACACACACCACACACATACTGAAACACACCACACACATACTGACACACCACACACATACTGACACACGCCACACACACTCTGACACACGCCACACACATACTGACACACACCACACATACTGACACACACCACACACACTGACACACACCACACACACTCTGACACACGCCACACACATACTGACACACACCACACATACTGACACATACTGACACACACCACACATACTGACACACACCACACACATACTGACACACCACACACATACTGACACACGCCACACACACTCTGACACACGCCACACACATACTGACACACACCACACATACTGACACACACCACACACATACTGACACACACCACACACATACTGACACACACCACACATACTGACACACACCACACACATACTGACACACACCACACATACTGACACACACCACACATACTGACACACGCCACACACATACTGACACACACCACACATACTGACACACACCACACATACTGACACACACCACACACATACTGACACACCACACACATACTGACACACACCACACACATACTGACACACACCACACACATACTGACACACACCACACACATACTGACACACGCCACACACATACTGACACACACCACACATACTGACACACACCACACACATACTGACACACACCACACATACTGACACACACCACACATACTGACACACACCACACATACTGACACACACCACACACATACTGACACACGCCACACACATACTGACTCACGACACACACATACTGACACACGCCACACACATACTGACACACACCACACACATACTGACACACACCACAGACATACTGACACACACCACACACATACTGACACACACCACACACATGCTGACACACCACACACACACTGACACACGCCACACTTTCTGACACACACCACACACATACTGACACACACCACACACATACTGACACACACCACACACATACTGACACACACCACACATACTGACACACGCCACACACATACTGACACACACCACACACATACTGACACACACCACACATACTGACACACCACACACATACTGACACTCACCACACACATACTGACACACACCACACATACTGACACACCACACACATACTGACACTCACCACACACATACTGACACACACCACACATACTGACACACACCACACACATACTGACACACCACACACATACTGACACACGCCACACACATACTGACACACGCCACACACATACTGACACACACCACACATACTGACACACGCCACACACATACTGACACACGCCACACACATACTGACACACACCACACATACTGACACACACCACACACATACTGACACACACCACACACATACTGACACACACCACACATACTGACACACACCACACACATACTGACACACGCCACACACATACTGACACACGCCACACACATACTGACACAAGCCACACACATACTGACACACACCACACACATACTGACACACACCACACACATACTAACACACCACACACATACTGAAACACACCACACACATACTGACACACACCACACACATACTGAAACACACCACACACATACTGACACACACCACACACATACTGAAACACACCACACACATACTGACACACCACACACATACTGACACACGCCACACACACTCTGACACACGCCACACACATACTGACACACACCACACATACTGACACACACCACACATAATGACACACACCACACACACTCTGACACACGCCACACACATACTGACACACACCACACACATTCTGACACACACCACACACATACTGACACACACCACACACATACTGACACACACCACACACATACTGACACACACCACACATACTGACACATACTGACACACACCACACATACTGACACACACCACACACATACTGACACACCACACACATACTGACACACGCCACACACACTCTGACACACGCCACACACATACTGACACACACCACACATACTGACACACACCACACACATACTGACACACACCACACACATACTGACACACACCACACATACTGACACACACGACACACATACTGACACACACCACACATACTGACACACACCACACATACTGACACACACCACACACATACTGACACACACCACACATACTGGCACACACCACACATACTGACACACACCACACACATACTGACACACCACACACATACTGACACACACCACACACATACTGACACACACCACATACATACTGACACACACCACACACATACTGACACACGCCACACACATACTGACACACACCACACATACTGACACACACCACACACATACTGACACACACCACACATACTGACACACACCACACATACTGACACACACCACACATACTGACACACACCACACACATACTGACACACGCCACACACATACTGACACACGCCACACACATACTGACACACGCCACACACATACTGACACACACCACACACATACTGACACACACCACACACATGTCAGTATGTGTGTGGTGTGTGTCAGTATGTGTGGTGTGTGTCAGTATGTGTGTGGCGTGTGTCAGAGTGTGTGTGGCGTGTGTCAGTATGTGTGTGGTGTGTCAGTATGTGTGTGGTGTGTGTCAGTATGTGTGGTGTGTGTGTGTGGTGTGTGTCAGTATGTGTGTGGTGTGTGTCAGAAAGTGTGGCGTGTGTCAGTGTGTGTGTGGTGTGTCAGCATGTGTGTGGTGGGTGTCAGTATGTGTGTGGTGTGTGTCAGTATGTCTGTGGTGTACTCACCTAATTGTACTCACCTAATTGTGCTTGCGGGGGTTGAGCTCTGGCTCTTTGGTCCCGCCTCTCAACCGTCAATCAACTGGAATCTGTACACCAGTTGATTGACGGTTGAGAGGCGGGACCAAAGAGCCAGAGCTCAACCCCCGCAAGCACAATTAGGTGAGTACAATTAGGTGAGTACACCACAGACATACTGACACACACCACACACATACTGACACCCACCACACACATGCTGACACACCACACACACACTGACACACGCCACACTTTCTGACACACACCACACACATACTGACACACACCACACACATACTGACACACACCACACACATACTGACACACTCCACACATACTGACACACGCCACACACATACTGACACACGGCACACACATACTGACACACACCACACATACTGACACACCACACACATACTGACACACACCACACACATACTGACACACACCACACATACTGACACACACCACACACATACTGACACACCACACACATACTGACACACGCCACACACATACTGACACACGCCACACACATACTGACACACACCACACATACTGACACACCACATACATACTGACACACACCACACACATACTGACACACACCACTCACATACTGACACACCACACACACACTGACACACGCCACACATACTGACACACACCACACACATACTGACACACACCACACACATACTGACACACACCACACATACTGACACACACCACACACATACTGACACACACCACACACATACTGACACACACCACACATACTGACACACGCCACACACATACTGACACACGCCACACACATACTGACACACACCACACATACTGACACACCACACACATACTGACACACACCACACACATACTGACACACACCACACATACTGACACACCACACATACTGACACACACCACACACATACTGACACACCACACACATACTGACACACACCATACACATACTGACACACACCACACACATACTGACACACACCATACACATACTGACACACACCACACACATACTGACACACCACACACATACTGACACACACCACACATACTGACACACCACACACATACTGACACACCACACACATACTGACACACACCACACATACTGACACACCACACACATACTGACACACACCACACATACTGACACACCACACACATACTGACACACGCCACACATACTGACACACCACACACATACTGACACACACCACCCACATACTGACACACCACACACATGCTGACACACACCACACATACTGACACACTAAACACATACTGACACACGCCACACACATACTGACACACCACACACATACTGACACACACCACACACATACTGACACACACCACACACATACTGACACACACCACACATACTGACACACCAAACACATACTGACACACGCCACACACATACTGACACACCACACACATACTGACACACACCACACACATACTGACACACGCCACACACATACTGACACACGCCACACACATACTGACACACGCCACACACATACTGACACACACCACACACATACTGACACACACCAGAGACATACTGACACACACCACACACATACTGACACCCACCACACACATGCTGACACACCACACACACACTGACACACGCCACACTTTCTGACACACACCACACACATACTGACACACACCACACACATACTGACACACACCACACACATACTGACACACTCCACACATACTGACACACGCCACACACATACTGACACACGGCACACACATACTGACACACACCACACATACTGACACACCACACACATACTGACACACACCACACACATACTGACACACACCACACATACTGACACACCACACACATACTGACACACACCACACATACTGACACACACCACACACATACTGACACACCACACACATACTGACACACGAAACACACATACTGACACACGCCACACACATACTGACACACACCACACATACTGACACACCACACACATACTGACACACACCACACACATACTGACACACACCACTCACATACTAACACACCACACACACACTGACACACGCCACACATACTGACACACACCACACACATACTGACACACACCACACACATACTGACACACACCACACATACTGACACACACCACACACATACTGACACACACCACACACATACTGACACACACCACACATACTGACACACGCCACACACATACTGACACACGCCACACACATACTGACACACACCACACATACTGACACACCACACACATACTGACACACACACCACACACATACTGACACACACCACACACATACTGACACACCACACATACTGACACACACCACACACATACTGACACACCACACACATACTGACACACACCATACACATACTGACACACACCACACACATACTGACACACACCATACACATACTGACACACACCACACACATACTGACACACCACACACATACTGACACACACCACACATACTGACACACCACACACATACTGACACACCACACACATACTGACACACACCACACATACTGACACACCACACACATACTGACACACACCACACATACTGACACACCACACACATACTGACACACGCCACACATACTGACACACCACACACATACTGACACACACCACACACATACTGACACACCACACACATACTGACACACCACACACATACTGACACACGCCACAGACATACTGACACACGCCACACACATACTGACACACACCACACATACTGACACACCACACACATACTGACACACACCACACACATACTGACACACACCACTCACATACTGACACACCACACACACACTGACACACGCCACACATACTGACACACACCACACACATACTGACACACACCACACACATACTGACACACACCACACATACTGACACACACCACACAAATACTGACACACACCACACACATACTGACACACACCACACATACTGACACACGCCACACACATACTGACACACGCCACACACATACTGACACACACCACACATACTGACACACCACACACATACTGACACACACCACACACATACTGACACACACCACACACATACTGACACACCACACATACTGACACACACCACACACATACTGACACACCACACACATACTGACACACACCATACACATACTGACACACACCATACACATACTGACACACACCACACACATACTGACACACCACACACATACTGACACACACCACACATACTGACACACCACACACATACTGACACACCACACACATACTGACACTCACCACACATACTGACACACCACACACATACTGACACACACCACACATACTGACACACCACACACATACTGACACACGCCACACATACTGACACACCACACACATACTGACACACACCACACACATACTGACACACCACACACATGCTGACACACACCACACATACTGACACACTAAACACATACTGACACACGCCACACACATACTGACACACCACACACATACTGACACACACCACACACATACTGACACACACCACACACATACTGACACACACCACACATACTGACACACCAAACACATACTGACACACGCCACACACATACTGACACACCACACACATACTGACACACACCACACACATACTGACACACGCCACACACATACTGACACACGCCACACACATACTGACACACCACACACATACTGACACACACCACACATACTGACACACCACACACATACTGACACACACCACACATACTGACACACCACACACATACTGACACACACCACACATATACTGACACACCACACACATACTGACACACACCACTGACACACACTAGGTGGCCTCGTAGCCTGGTGGATAGCGCGCAGGACTCGTAATTCTGTGGCACGGGTTCGATTCCCGCACGAGGCAGAAACAAAAAGGCAAAGTTTCTTTCACTCTGAATGCCCCTGTTACCTAGCAGTAAATAGGTACCTGGGAGTGAGTCAGCTGTTACGGGCTGCTTCCTGGGGTGTGTGTGTGTAGGGTGTGGAAAAAAAAAGTAGTTAGTAATCAGTTGATTGACAGTTGAGAGGCGGGCCGAAAGAGCAAAGCTCAACCCCCGCAAACACAACTAGGTGAATACCACACATACTGACACACCACACACATACTGACACACGCCACACACATACTGACACACACCACACACATACTGACATACCACACACATACTGACACACACCACACACATACTGACACACATAACACAAAAACTGACACACACCACACACATACTGACACACACCACACACATACTGACACACACCACACACATACTGACACACCACACACATACTGACACACCACACACATACTGACACACACCACACACATACTGACACACACCACACACATACTGACACACGCCACACACATACTGACACACGCCACACACATACTGACACACACCACACATACTGACACACCACACACATACTGACACACCACACACATACTGACACACGCCACACACATACTGACACACACCACACACATACTGACACACCATACACATACTGACACACACCATACACATACTGACACACACCACACACATACTGACACACACCACACACATACTGACACACACCACACACATACTGACAGACACCACACACATACTGACACACACTACACACATACTGACACACACCACACACATACTGACACACACCACACACATACTGACATACCAAACACATACTGACACACCACACAAATACTGACACACACCACACATACTGACACACGCCACACACATACTGACACACGCCACACACATACTGACACACCACACACATACTGACACACGCCACACACATACTGACACACACCACACACATACTGACACACACCACACATACTGACACACACCACACACATTCTGACACACCACACACACACTGACACACGCCACACACATACTGACACACGCCACACACATACTGACACACGCCACACACACATACTGACACACACCACACACATACTGACACACACCACACACATACTGACATACCAAACACATACTGACTCACCACACAAATACTGACACACACCACACATACTGACACACGCCACACACATACTGACACACGCCACACACATACTGACACACCACACACATACTGACACACACCACACACATACTGACACACACCACACACACATACTGACACACACCACACACATACTGACACACGCCACACACATACTGACACACACCACACACATACTGACACACACCACACACATACTGACACACCACACACACACTGACACACGCCACACATACTGACACACACCACACACATACTGACACACACCACACACATACTGACACACACCACACATACTGACACACACCACACACATACTGACACACACCACACACATACTGACACACACCACACATACTGACACACGCCACACACATACTGACACACGCCAAACACATACTGACACACACCACACATACTGACACACCACACACATACTGACACACACCACACACATACTGACACACACCACACATACTGACACACCACACACATACTGACACACACCACACATACTGACACACACCACACACATACTGACACACCACACACATACTGACACACGCCACACACATACTGACACACGCCACACACATACTGACACACGCCACACATACTGACACACCACACACATACTGACACACACCACACACATACTGACACACCACACACATACTGACACACACCACACATACTGACACACCACACACATACTGACACACGCCACACACATACTGACACACCACACACATACTGACACACACCACACATACTGACACACCACACACATACTGACACACACCACACACATACTGACACACACCATACACATACTGACACACACCACACACATACTGACACACACCATACACATACTGACACACACCACGCACATACTGATACACCACACACATACTGACACACACCACACACATACTGACACACGCCACACACATACTGACACACACCACACACATACTGACACACACCACACATACTGACACACACCACACACATTCTGACACACCACACACACACTGACACACGCCACACACATACTGACACACGCCACACACATACTGACACACGCCACACACACATACTGACACACACCACACACATACTGACACACACCACACACATACTGACATACCACACACATACTGACACACCACACAAATACTGACACACACCACACATACTGACACACGCCACACACATACTGACACACGCCACACACATACTGATACACCACACACATACTGACACACACCACACACATACTGACACACACCACACACATACTGACACACACCACACACATACTGACACACGCCACACACATACTGACACACACCACACACATACTGACACACACCACACACATACTGACACACCACACACACACTGACACACGCCACACATACTGACACACACCACACACATACTGACACACACCACACACATACTGACACACACCACACATACTGACACACACCACACACATACTGACACACACCACACACATACTGACACACACCACACACATACTGACACACACCACACACATACTGACACACACCACACATACTGACACACACCACACACATACTGACACACACCACACACATACTGACACACACCACACACATACTGACACACCACACACACACTGACACACGCCACACATACTGACACACACCACACACATACTGACACACACCACACACATACTGACACACACCACACATACTGACACACCACACACATACTGACACACACCACACACATACTGACACACACCACACATACTGACACACCACACACATACTGACACACACCACACATACTGACACACACCACACACATACTGACACACCACACACATACTGACACACGCCACACACATACTGACACACGCCACACACATTCTGACACACGCCACACATACTGACACACCAAACACATACTGACACACACCACACACATACTGACACACCACACACATACTGACATACACCACACATACTGACACAACACACACATACTGACACACGCCACACACATACTGACACACCACACACATACTGACACACACCACACATACTGACACACCACACACATACTGACACACACCACACACATACAGACACACGCCACACACATACTGACACACCACACACATACTGACACACGCCACACACATACTGACACACACCACACATACTGACACACGCCACACACACTCTGACACACGCCACACACATACTGACACACACCACACATACTGACACACACCACACACATACTGACACACACCACACACATACTGACACACACCACACATACTGACACACACCACACACATACTGACACACACCACACATACTGACACACGCCACACATACTGACACACGCCACACACATACTGACACACACCACACATACTGACACACACCAAACATACTGACACACACCACACATACTGACACACGCCACACACATACTGACACACACCACACACATACTGACACACACCACACACATACTGACACACGCCACACACATACTGACACACACCACACATACTGACACACACCACACATACTGACACACGCCACACACATACTGACACACACTACACACATACTGACACACACCACACACATACTGACACACACCACACACAAACTGACACACGCCACACACATACTGACACACACCACACATACTGACACACACCACACACATACTGACACACACCACACATACTGACACACACCACACACATACTGACACACACCACACATACTGACACACACCACACACATACTGACACACACCACACACATACTGACACACACCACACACATACTGACACACACCACACACATACTGACACACACCACACACATACTGACACTCGCCACACACATACTGACACACGCCACACACATACTGACACACGCCACACACATACTGACACACACCACACACATACTGACACACACCACACACATACTGACACACCACACACATACTGACACACCACACACATACTGACACACACCACACATACTGACACACGCCACACACATACTGACACACGCCACACACATACTGACACACCACACACATACTGACAAACGCCACACATACTGACACACACCACACACATACTGACACACACCACACACATACTGACACACACCACACACATACTGACACATACCACACATACTCACACACACCACACATATACTGACACACACCACACACATACTGACACACACCACACATACTGACACACGCCACACACATACTGACACACGCCACACATATACTGACACACACCACACATACTGACACACCACACACATACTGACACACACCACACACATACTGACACACACCACACATACTGACACACCACACACATACTGACACCCACCACACATACAGACACACACCACACACATACTGACACACCACACACATACTGACACACGCCACACACATACTGACACACGCCACACACATACTGACTCACACCACACATACTGACACACCACACACATAATGACACACACCACACACATACTGACACACACAACACACATACTGACACACCACACACACACTGACACACGCCACACATACTGACACACACCACACACATACTGACACACACCACACACATACTGACACACACCACACATACTGACACACACCACACACATACTGACACACACCACACACATACTGACACACACCACACATACTGACACACGCCACACACATACTGACACACTCCACACACATACTGACACACACCACACATACTGACACACCACACACATACTGACACACACACCACACACATACTGACACACACCACACATACTGACACACCACACACATACTGACACACACCACACATACTGACACACACCACACACATACTGACACACCACACACATACTGACACACGCCACACACATACTGACACACGCCACACACATACTGACACACACCACACATACTGACACACCACACACATACTGACACACACCACACACATACTGACACACACCACACACATACTGACACACCACACACACACTGACACACGCCACACATACTGACACACACCACACACATTCTGACACACACCACACACATACTGACACACACCACACATACTGACACACACCACACACATACTGACACACACCACACACATACTGACACTCACCACACATACTGACACACGCCACACACATACTGACACACGCCACACACATACTGACACACACCACACATACTGACACACCACACACATACTGACACACACCACACACATAATGACACACACCACACACATACTGACACACCACACACACACTGACACACGCCACACATACTGACACACACCACACACATACTGACACACACCACACACATACTGAGACACACCACACATACTGACACACACCACACACATACTGACACACACCACACACATACTGACACACACCACACATACTGACACACGCCACACACATACTGACACACACCACACACATACTGACACACACCACACTCATACTGATACACATCACACACATACTGACACACACCACACACACACTGACACACGCCACACATACTGACACACACCACACACATACTGACACACACCACACACATACTGACACACACCACACACATACTGACACACACCATACACATACTGACACACACCACACACATACTGACACACCACACACACACTGACACACGCCACACATACTGAGACACACCACACACATACTGACACACACCACACACATACTGACACACACCACACATACTGACACACACCACACACATACTGACACACACCACACACATACTGACACACACCACACATACTGACACACGCCACACACATACTGACACACGCTACACACATACTGACACACATCACACATACTGACACACACCACACACATACTGACACACCACACACATACTGACACACACCATACTCATACTGACACATACCACACACATACTGACACACACCATACACATACTGACACACACCACACACATACTGATACACCACACACATACTGACACACACCACACACATACTGACACACGCCACACACATACTGACACACACCACACACATACTGACACACGCCACACACATACTGACACACACCACACATACTGACACACACCACACACATACTGACACACCACACACATGCTGACACACCACACACATACTGACACACACCACACACATACTGACACACACCACACACATACTGACACACGCCACACACATACTGACACACGCCACACACATACTAACACACCACACATACTGACACACCACACACATACTGACACACCACACTCATACTGACACACGCCACACACATACTGACACACACCACACACATACTGACACACCATACACATACTGACACACACCATACACATACTGACACACAACACACACATATTGACACACACCACACACATACTGACACACACCACACACATATTGACACACACCACACATACTGACACACACCACACACATACTGACACACACCACACACATACTGACACACACCACACACACACTGACACACGCCACACATACTGACACACACCACACACATACTGACACACACCACACACACCACACACATACTGACACACACCATACACATACTGACACACACCAAACACATACTGACACACCACATACACACTGACACACGCCACACATACTGACACACACCACACACATACTGACACACACCACACACATACTGACACACACCAAACACATACTGACACACCACACACACTCTGACACACGCCACACATACTGACACACACCACACACATACTGACACACACCACATACATAATGACACACACCACACATACTGACACACACCACACACATACTGACACACACCACACACATACTGACACACACCACACATACTGACACACACCACACACATACTGACACACACCACACACATACTGACACACACCACACATACTGACACACGCCACACACATACTGACACACGCCACACACATACTGACACACACCACACATACTGACACACCACACACATACTGACACACACCACACACATACTGACACACACCACACATACTGACACACCACACACATACTGACACACACCACACATACTGACACACACCACACACATACTGACACGCCACACACATACTGACACACGCCACACACATACTGACACACGCCACACACATACTGACACACACGCCACACACATACTGACACACACCACACATACTGACACACACCACACACATACTGACACACCACACACATACTGACACACACCATACACATACTGACACACACCACACACATACTGACGCACACCACACATACTGACACACCATACACATACTGACACACACCACACACATACTGACACACACCACACATACTGACACACGCCACACACATACTGACACACGCCACACACATACTGACACACACCACACATACTGACACACCATACACATACTGACACACACCACACACATACTGACACACACCACACATACTGACACACCACACACATACTGACACACACCACACATACTGACACACACCACACACATACTGACACACCACACACATACTGACACACGCCACACACATACTGACACACGCCACACACATTCTGACACACGCCACACACATACTGACACACACCACACATACTGACACACACCACACACATACTGACACACCACACACATACTGACACACACCATACACATACTGACACACACCACACACATACTGACACACACCATACACATACTGACACACACCACACACATACTGACACACACCATACACATACTGACACACACCACGCACATACTGATACACCACACACATACTGACACACACCACACACATACTGACACACACCACACACATACTGACACACACCACACATACTGACACACCACACACATACTGACACACCACACACACACTGACACACGCCACTCATACTGACACACACCACACATACTGACACACACCACACATACTGACACACACCACACACATACTGACACACGCCACACACATACTGACACACGCCACACACATACTGACACACGCCACACACACATACTGACACACACCACACACATACTGACACACACCACACACATACTGACACACCACACACATACTGACACACCACACAAATACTGACACACACCACACATACTGACACACGCCACACACATACTGACACACGCCACACACATACTGACACACCACACACATACTGACACACACCACACGCATACTGACACACACCACACACATACTGACACACACAACACACATACTGACACACGCCACACACATACTGACACACACCACACACATACTGACACACACCACACATACTGACACACCACACACACACTGACACACGCCACACATACTGACACACACCACACACATACTGACACACACCACACACATACTGACACACACCACACATACTGACACACACCACACACATACTGACACACACCACACACATACTGACACACACCACACATACTGACACACGCCACACACATACTGACACACGCTAAACACATACTGACACACACCACACATACTGACACACACCACACATACTGACACACCACACACATACTGACACACACCACACATACTGACACACCACACACATACTGACACACACCACACATACTGACACACACCACACACATACTGACACACCACACACATACTGACACACGCCACACACATACTGACACACGCCACACACATACTGACACACCACACACATACTGACACACGCCACACACATACTGACACACACCACACATACTGACACACACCACACACATACTGACACACACCACACATACTGACACACACCACACACATACTGACACACACCACACACATACTGACACACACCACACATACTGACACACGCCACACACATACTGACACACGCCAAACACATACTGACACACACCACACATACTGACACACCACACACATACTGACACACACCACACACATACTGACACACACCACACATACTGACACACCACACACATACTGACACACACCACACATGCTGACACACACCACACACATACTGACACACACCACACACATACTGACACACACCACACACATACTGACACACGCCACACACATACTGACACACACCACACATACTGACACACACCACACATACTGACACACACCACACATACTGACACACGCCACACACATACTGACACACACCACACACATACTGACACACACCACACACATACTGACACACACCACACACATACTGACACACGCCACACATATACTGACACACACCACACATACTGACACACACCACACACATACTGACACACACCACACATACTGACACACACCACACATACTGACACACACCACACATACTGACACACACCACACACATACTGACACACACCACACACATACTGACACACACCACACACATACTGACACACACCACACACATACTGACACACACCACACACATACTGACACTCGCCACACACATACTGACACACGCCACACACATACTGACACACGCCACACACATACTGACACACACCACACACATACTGACACACACCACACACATACTGACACACCACACACATACTGACACACCACACACATACTGAAACACACCACACATACTGACACACGCCACACACATACTGACACACGCCACACACATACTGACACACCACACACATACTGACACACACCACACACATACTGACACACACCACACACATACTGACACACACCACACACATACTGACACACGCCACAAACATACTGACACACACCACACACATACTGACACACACCACACACATACTGACACACCACACACACACTGACACACGCCACACATACTGACACACACCACACACATACTGACACCCACCACACACATACTGATACATACCACACATACTGACACACACCACACACATACTGACACACACCACACACATACTGACACACACCACACATACTGACACACGCCACACACATACTGACACACGCCACACACATACTGACACACACCACACATACTGACACACCACACACATACTGACACACACCACACACATACTGACACACACACCACACATACTGACACACCACACACATACTGACACACACCACACATACTGACACACACCACACACATACTGACACACCACAAACATACTGACACACGCCACACACATACTGACACACGCCACACACATACTGACACACACCACACATACTGACACACCACACACATAATGACACACACCACACACATACTGACACACACAACACACATACTGACACACCACACACACACTGACACACGCCACACATACTGACACACACCACACACATACTGACACACACCACACACATACTGACACACACCACACAAACTGACACACACCACACACATACTGACACACACCACACACATACTGACACACACCACACATACTGACACACGCCACACACATACTGACACACGCCACACACATACTGACACACACCACACATACTGACACACCACACACATACTGACACACACCACACACATACTGACACACACCACACATACTGACACACCACACACATACTGACACACACCACACATACTGACACACACCACACACATACTGACACACCACACACATACTGACACACGCCACACACATACTGACACACGCCACACACATACTGACACACACCACACATACTGACACACCACACACATACTGACACACACCACACACATACTGACACACACCACATACATACTGACACACCACACACACACTGACACACGCCACACATACTGACACACACCACACACATACTGACACACACCACACACATACTGACACACACCAAACATACTGACACACACCACACACATACTGACACACACCACACACATATTGACACTCACCACACATACTGACACACGCCACACACATACTGACACACGCCACACACATACTGACACACACCACACATACTGACACACCACACACATACTGACACACACCACACACATAATGACACACACCACACACATACTGACACACCACACACACACTGACACACGCCACACATACTGACACACACCACACACATACTGACACACACCACACACATACTGAGACACACCACACATGCTGACACACACCACACACATACTGACACACACCACACACATACTGACACACACCACACATACTGACACACGCCACACACATACTGACACACGCCACACACATACTGACACAAGCCCCACACATACTGACATACCACACACATACTGACACACCACACACATACTGACACACACCACACATACTGACACACCACACACATACTGACACACACCACACACATACTGACACACACCACACACATACTGACACACCACACACATACTGACACACACCACACATACTGACACACCACACACATACTGACACACGCCACACACATACTGACACACCACACACATACTGACACACCACACACATACTGACACACACCACACACATACTGACACACACCACACACATACTGACACACGCCACACACATACTGACACACGCCACACACATACTGACACACACCACACATACTGACACACCACACATATACTGACACACCACACACATACTGACACACCATACACATACTGACACACACCACACACATACTGACACACACCATAAACATACTGACACACACCACACACATACTGACACACACCACACACATACTGACACACCACACACATACTGACACACCATACACATACTGACACATACCACACACATACTGACACACACCATAAACATAATGACACACCACACACATACTGACACACACCACACACATACTGACACACACCACACACATACTGACCCACGCCACACACATACTGACACACGCCACACACATACTGACACACACCACACATACTGACACGCCACACACATACTGACACACACCACACACATACTGACACACACCACACATACTGACACACCACACACATACTGACACACACCAGACATACTGACACACAACACACACATACTGACACACCACACACATACTGACACACGCCACACACATACTGACACACGCCACACACATACTGACACACACCACACATACTGACACACCACACACATACTGACACACCCCACACACATACTGACACACACCACACACATACTGACACACCACACACACACTGACACACGCCACACATACTGACACACACCACACACATACTGACACACACCACACACATACTGACACTCACCACACATACTGACACACACCACACACATACTGACACACACCACACACATACTGACACACACCACACACATACTGACACACACCACACACATACTGACACACGCCACACACATACTGACACACGCCACACACATACTGACACACACCACACACATACTGACACACACCACACATACTGACACACGCCACACACATACTGACACACGCCACACACATACTGACACACACCACACATACTGACACACCACACACATACTGACACATACCACACACATAATGACACACACCACACACATACTGACACACCACACACACACTGACACACGCCACACATACTAACACACACCACACACATACTGACACACACCACACACATACTGACACACACCACACATACTGACACACACCACACACATACTGACACACACCACACACATACTGACACACACCACACATACTGACACACGCCACACACATACTGACACACGCCACACACATACTGACACACGCCACACACATACTGACACACGCCACACACATACTGACACACACAACACATACTGGCACACCACACACATACTGACACACACCACACACATACTGACACACACCACACACATACTGACACACCAAACACATACTGACACACACCACACACATAGTGACACACCACACACATACTGACACACACCATACACATACAGACACACACCACACACATACTGACACACACCATACACATACTGACACACACCACACATACTGACACACCACACACATACTGACACACACCACACACATACTGACACACACCACACATACTGACACACGCCACACACATACTGACACACGCCACACACATACTGACACACACCACACATACTGACACACCACACACATACTGACACACACCACACACATACTGACACACACCACACATACTGACACACGCCACACACATACTGACACACGCCACACACATACTGACACACACCACACACATACTGACACACCACACACATACTGACACACACCATACACATACAGACACACACCACACATATACTGACACACGCCACACACATACTGACACACGCCACACACATACTGACACACACCACACATACTGACACACCACACACATACTGACACACACCACACATGCTGACACACCACACACATACTGACACACCACACACATACTGACACACGCCACACACATACTGACAGACGCCACACACATACTGACACACACCACACATACTGACACACCACACACATACTGACACACACCACACACATACTGACACACACCACACACATACTGACACACCACACACATACTGACACACACCACACATACTGACACACCACACACATACTGACACACACCACACATACTGACACACCACACACATACTGACACACGCCACACATACTGACACACCACACACATACTGACACACACCACACACATACTGACACACCACACACATACTGACACACACCACACATACTGACACACCACACACATACTGACACACGCCACACACATACTGACACACCACACACATACTGACACACACCACACATACTGACACACCACACACATACTGACACACACCACACACATACTGACACACGCCACACACATACTGACACACCACACACATACTGACACACCACACACATACTGACACACGCCACACACATACTGACACACACCACACACATACTGACACACCATACACATACTGACACACACCACACACATACTGACACACACCACACACATAATGACACACACCACACACATACTGACACACCACACACACGTGGGTTTTTCCAAATTTTTCCGACGGCAGTGAGTTGGCCCTTAGGTTTTTCCGAATTTTTTATGACGGCCGCGAGTTGGCCCCTGGGTTTTTCCAAATTTTTCCCACGCACGTACTTGGCCCCTGGATTTTATGAACTTTTTTTCCCACGCACGTACTTGGCCCCTGCCATTTTCGCTCAAGGGGATTAAACGGCCGCCTCCAGTCATCCCAAAATTTCGTTAGCTCAGTGACCCTGCACAGGCATCGCTAATGGATAATGACGTCACCCCCGTCTTCATCTTCCCTGTATAAGTCCGTTTTCTGTTATAGTATGTTTATTCCCATTTTCAATATTTATAGCAAAGGGGGATTCAAATGCTGCCTTCTGTCAAGCCTAATGTGCAATGGCGTTAATCATTATAAGCTCGTTTTTCTCAATAAGGTATTGCCGTACTGTTTCCCATTGTCTAAGATCATTTTATAGCTAAGATTACATAATAATAACATAAGAAATGACTTCAAACCCTGTTTACAGAACCAGTATTTACCCAGGTCTTTTTCCTAATTCTAAAACTTATTCCAATTTATGTCCATTGTTTCATGTTCTGTCTAGTGTTGATAATTTTAATAGTCTATTAATATTCCCCCTTTATCATGTCCATTCATTCACAGCTCTATCATGTCACCTCTATTTCTTTGCCTTTCTAGAGAATATAATTTAAGCTTTGTCAATCTTTCTTCAGAAATTGCTTATTGAGCATAGGGCAAAATAAAAATGAAAACTTACTATCTTTCATTTGTATGAAAACAGTCCCCTGCCAGGCGTAGTGACTTCAATGCGATTTCAGTACTAATCCGATATTACTGTATAAACTAACAGTACCCTGCCAGGCATGGTGACTTCAATGCGATTTCAGTACTAATCCAACATTACTGTATAAACTAACAGTCCCCTGCCAGGCATGATAACTTCAATGAAAAGCAAGCCTCTCATGTTTTGAAATAAGGCCTTCGTTTCTGACGTCATCATCCCTAATGTGGCGCGAGGCGCGCTAAATGCGGATTCCAGGAGGTTCGCACATAAGTGTGAACTCTTAATCAGGCTTAATACTTCACCTATACTCTATGCTTCATCAGAGTTGATATTCAGCTACAATAGCTCGTATTTTCGCTCATTACTTATATTTTCTGTTATTCATAAACCCGATCAAACCTTCCTAACCTAACCTAACCTAACATATTATTTATAACAAACAAATACATTCTACAGAACAGTTATTGTTGTTGTTTAGTGACATCGTGAAAAGTGACCTCAGGTATAGGGACAATGTATTGATGGTCATTAGCATATAGGTGTGAAGGTATTACAGTACTTTACTGGTCAACTATGTATGACGTCACCAGACAACCAATGCGACCTTTGGCGTCCTACTGGCATGTGTATTTGATGTTATTAATCAAAATGACTAGACTATCCATCCCCACCTAACCTAATCAGAGGTTTAAGAATATACATTGTATAGGTTTCTATTACTTTATTTGTAATAAAAGTTTACATTCTAGTCTTAACAGTAAAATTGTAATGGGGAACAAGCATGATATTTCAGATGTTGGTCATAGCAATCCCAGATCCTGGTAATTTTTTGTGAGACCAGTTCCTCTGCCACATCAAATCTGGAAGAATAAATAGAAACCATATGAGCAACACAGAATAATAATAATAATAATAATAATAATAATAATAATAATAATAATAATAAATCAGCAATAATATGAAAGACAATATATAGCAAACATCTAGAAATATACTTACAGCTTAGTAATATGAGGAGTCATTACACAGCGATAGACATTTATCCTGTCTATCTATGCAAAATGTCTTTTTGCAGTTAGGCATTGCAAAATTAGAATATGCAAATTGAATTATCTTCCTATCGTTCATATCATATTCCCCATATTCAAATAAAGTTTCAAATTTATGTAGTGCAGCTCTCAAGTTAAGGGTGCATAATTGATAGACGAAAAACATGGCATAGGCTCCACAATAATAGGAGTCCATGCTCTGTATGCGTTGTGTGAACATGTAAACTCTGTAATCTTCAAAATAAGAGATGAATTCCTGTAAATAACGTGAATGGGATTCCATCTTCAGCCCAAAACTGTCCAACAGGGCGATAATAGCTCCTGAAGGTTTATTGTGTACATACACAGTCATCCAATGACCCATCATCGTTTCAGGGGATTTCTCATCTAAAGTATTTAAAATAAATACCACTGGCTCTTTATTCAATTTCTTGAAGATTCTCCGTACATCGTTCGCTAAATAACATCCAATATATATGGCTTCTTCCCCTAAATATATATTTTTCAACCCATTGTTTATTTCTAAACAATTCATGTTTCTTAGGCTCTCGTTTCACAAATAATACGTCGGTCAGCATTAATTTTCATAACCCCAGTAGTAGGACCAAACAGCAGTATGACTTTATTTCCCACTATGGCTGTATTAAATTCCAATGTAATTCTTAAATTCCCTGTCGCTTCCAAGGAAACTGTATCCTTTATTTCTTCTGGTGATAAATTAAAGACCAGCAGAGTTTGTCCTTTAACGACCGATTCGTATGACAAAATATTATCTACATTAAATCCTACAGCATTCAGGACCGTATAATATAATTTCGAACATTTATGGGGGAAATCACACGCGATATTAAATAAACTCGTGCCGTTCACTGAGATATATACGTTGCTCAAGGCGGAATTGTTGAAATATAATGGGTTTAAGGTATAATCTCCAGAAATGGCTTCCATATCAATAATGGCCATGTATAACTTCTCAGGGATCACTCCACCCCAGGGTTGGTCCATAGTTAATGATTTTTGGCCCTGCCCTAGAATAAAGGTTTTAAATAGGGTTTTATCAAATATATACGTTACTGCTCCATTATTTTGGGCGAGTGCTCTGTTAATAGCTAGTAGCCCAGAAGGGAATGGGGTTAATCTATCTATCCATAAGCGGGCCATATTTATATTATATTTATAATTAGCAGTTGCTGTATCACTGCCAATAACCCATTTATCACTATTTAACTCTAAACGTATTCTTACATCTACGTTATCCAGTAAATATTCGCTAATAGATGCAATATCCAGCAGTAATTTAAAGCACGTATAAATGCCGTGTTCTTTCATATTATCCATTTTCTCATCCTGATCTATCGTGGTCGTAGCAAAATACTGCGTATCAATTTTATTGGGTATCGTTAGCGCCTCTTCTTTATAAAAATGCGCTAGATGCTTAAAACCATCAATTTTACTTCTGGAAAGAGTCGTTAGCAGCTTTATATACGCCCAATATGAAAATAAAGAATTACTTTCAACTACTTGTTCGTTGAAATACACCACCACTGTTTTAAAAAGTGTTTGTGATAAACCATTGGCGACAGTCACTTTTTTGCCCGAATCTATTGCGGCGTCAGCTTCTGTTAATTCTATTCCCACTTCTAGGGCTAGTGATGACATATCCAGGAAATGGCCAGGAATGCCAGGGATTCTAAATTCTATATACGAGTCCTTAAATTTATTAATTCCTAAATTAACAGGTAAAATAACGATATTTTTCCTGCTGGCTATAGTGGACTCGATCATACGTGCTGAATTTAGTTTGGGAAATCCATCTGTTACAGCCACTGTGTAACTTTCCAAAGGGGATTGTAGCCCCGCTCCTAGTGTAGTAGTAGTATTCATGCTGGATGCTATGAGAGGAATGAATTGTAATTTATGCAAACACGTCATTATATCTCTTATTCTTCTTATTCTGTTTTGTGAAACTGCGAATAAGTGCTAATTTGGTGGCCTTAGCCTTTCTCTTAGCCTTTTTCCGCCTTTTACCACCACCTAAAATCTGACGGCCAACTCCCTTCAATGATTCGATCCCATGCTTCTTCATTGACTTTTTAAAGGAATGTTCGCCTGTTTGCATGTCTTGCAATACATTCTGACCCATACTTAAGACGGCAGGAGCGAGGGTTCTCATTAAAAATGGAGCTGCTTTACGGGCTAAACCAGTGAGGAAACTGAATATACCACCTCCTCTTATATGACTCCTATTGAATATTCTAATATCACTCAGCCCACCTCCTTTATATGAGGCAGGTGGGCTAATTAAGAATAATATTTCGTCTACAGACGGAGGGATGAAATTGACGCGCATTTTGTAGCTTGCAGATGAGTAATGAGGCTCGGAACTGTAATGTCCTTATTATATAGACCCAATTCGGGGTCGTATATGTAAAACAGCTGTTGTGCTTCCTCGTTTATCAAAATAAATAGGAGTCCCATTAGGATCGGTTACTGCAATACTTATACTATCTAGTACATTTGTATTTAGAGGTTTATATAGTTTCCTATTCGTGCTTTCACCACCCTGCAAAGACACTACGTCCAATATATTCACTAATAAATTTCCGTACATCGTAGGAGCAATTTTATCGCAATAAACACACAAGTAATCCAGCATGCCCCTTGGTTGTGGAGGGTAGGGGCACGTGTCTGATATAGGTGTTTCATCCAAATAATTCTTGTGTACGTATATATCATAATTTTTATGCTGTTCAGTTCCTAAAACCTTGCCAATACTCGCCCCAAAAGATAGGGAAATCCTGCATATTGCTCGATTATCGTCATAATACAATACATTCTCATCGCTGCTCGCGGTATTGAACTTTACTCTATTGGAAATGGTTCCATATTTAATATATGCATCAGCATATCTCGGGAAATGCGTCTTATAGACATCAGACACAAAACTCAAATCGTTCTGTGAAAATATATGGGTAATTTCATTATTGATGGCGTATATAATTTCCTTTATGCCACCAGCTAAAATATTAGTTTTCGGTAGAAATTTGGAATGTTTGTAACTAATTCCTTTAACATCTAGGTACATAATTCTCACGCGGATATAACTCTCCAGATCATCTGATCTTATTATGTAATATGACGAAGGCAATAATATATTCTGGAGACACATTTCGTAGGAGCGTCTAGAATCCAGCACGAGTTGATTATACAGTCTGTTTTCAAAAGCACTAGGTTCATTATTAGGAAATAAATCTGTATTAGAAACACTAGTAGCATAAATAACGTGGGAATCCATTGCTGGACTATGAATGAATAAACTAAAAACAAAACAGAACATCTATTTATACACTCACCTTTAGTAAGCTAGCCAAGTTGCTCCTCCGCCAACTTTAGGGCGTTTAGTTTCTCCAGCAGCTGTAGTAGGAGCATACACCCGTTTTCTTCTTAGTACCACGTCATCATTAAATACTTGTTTACGAGATTCTGTATTCCTAAACATCTCTCGTGGAGTTGAGGTTAAAGAGATGAATAATTTTACCAGCGGTAATTTTTCTCGCGGGAATACAGAGCGGTGAATTGTCATTTTAGTTAAAATATCATCAATTATGTTTATTCCAGTCACTGGCATTTGCAGATTCCCATTGACGTCCCATTGCACCATCTTGCTTTCATCAAAATAATTCAACAGCGAAGTAGCAAAATCATGATCTTTAGCTTTCAATTTTAAATGTACCAAATGTACTATTGAAGGATTAACTCGTACTGAAACTGGTGCTACTGGAGTACTTGCTGCTGGTGTTGGAGCTAGTGATGGCGTTACTTCTGCTTTTTTAACTACTGGTACTTTAGCAGGTCCCTCATCGATGGTTTTACGAGGTACTAGATAATATTCTTTCATTTTTTATTTATTAAATAGCCTGGAAATTAAACTAGCAGCTATGGGTAATAATATACCGAGGATACTGCCTCCTTTACGAGTCAATAAAATGCGCTTTTTGTTTGAAATTGAGGGTTTCTTGCAAGCCAGCGAATGCAAGGTGTCTCTGTATTTCTTCAATTTGACTATAACTTTCTTCTTAACCGGAAGCCTATTTTTCAGAAAATTGTTGAAAATCTCTGACAAGCAATGAATATGTGTTTTTTTAAACTGAGCAATCAATTTTTTCCTGGCTGAGGAATTGAGTTTGCTCAGCAAGGTCACCAACTCTCTGTACTTGTATACTAATGGCTTCTTCATATCTTCAACAAATCATCAGCATCAATCCACTGATCAAATGAAGAATCGTAGCCTTCGTACCTTACTTTATACTGTAATTTATTATTAGGCAATGTACGTTTGCGTAGTACTTTCTCAATATTAAATGCGACTGGTAAATGGGTTAGGGTTAATTCTTCCTTATAAAACCCACCGTCAATGGGCTTGTTATTCAAATCTTGTAAAAAATATAATGGGATAGGCTGGCTTTTATCTATACGAATAATTCTGAAAATTTCTTCCGTGTTTTGTCTAGCAAAACCTTTCTTGAATGTCGAAATTCTGTTGGAGAGAGTAATGCGAACTGTGTCCCCGACAGCTAGTAGCGAACTAAGACCTGCTTTAGGTTTGACCTTACTTTTATACATGAGATTGAACTGTTTCTTTATATCTTGTGGACGAGATAAAGCATGGACATCAACTGGAGTCCGACCACCTAACCCTCGGTGGGGTGTTGTGTTATACGCCTTTATGATATCAGGCAATATGGGCAGATATCTCGAGGTATTGTGCGCAGTCATATATTTATAAATCTTAGTTTTCATGGTACGTATAAAGCGTTCGGCAATAGCAGCTTTTGTTTCTTGAGAAAATACGCTATACAGTTTAATATTTTTAGCTGCAAGCATTCGTTGCATATGAGAATTATAAAATTCACCTCCTCGATCTGTATTAATTTTACGTATTCCTTTGAAATATGAGGATTCCAATATGTTTTTCAGAGCCTTACTCACAGTCTGTCCATCTTTGCGTATCAGAGGTGCTACTTGCGCATACCGCGAAAAAATATCGACACAGACGAGAATGTATTTAATATCATCATTGTATTTGGCCAATAATCCCATTTCTGCTAAATCACAAGCTAAATATATACGGGGTTTAGGACTCAGCACCTTTCTTCGTAGAAATTTGCGAGGTTTTAATGCGTGCAAAGTGTAGGCTTTAGACGATTTCAAGTATTCTTTGACATCTGATAAAGTAATATCTGGCTTTATAGTTTTAGCAGCTTTATACAACCTATTAACCCCCCCTAACCCTCCTGAGGATGTGGGGTTATAATAAATTTTATCTAGTACGTGCTCCATCTTCTAATAAAGTGATATCTGATTGTATGGTTTTAGTTGTTTTATACATCCTATACACCCAACCCCCCTAACCTCTCCTTGTGGTTGTTGTTGTTGTTGTTGTTGTTGTTGTTGTGGAGAACACATCTTATACACCCAACCCCCCTAACCTCCCCTTGTTATTTAGTACGTTCACCATTGGTAAACAATTTCGTATGGATGCTCACCAACAATATTGCTACGGAAGGTGATGCGTTCAGGGGTTTTCACTCCTAAATCCACTAATAAATACCCATAGGGTTTACTGATGGCTTTCTTGTAGATATCCAAAAGCTTTTTAGAATCTTGTTTTCCAAATAACTGTCGTCCTAAAGTCTCAATTTGAGCTAAATCTCTAGATTTCACTAATATGAAATGGGAGGCGTTCAAACTGATACTTCTAGCATATTTCCCAGAGAAAAATATATTTTGGGTAATGAATATACACGAAATAGCAAGATGTCTGCCTTTAGTGAAGATATCAGACACAATTTTGGAATTGGCAGATTCGATGAACAAGTCATCGATAATAATTAAAATAGGCGAATCATCTGTACGTTCATCTAAAGGGTTAATAATTTCAGGTTGAGCTATTATTTTCTTGTTAATTACTGGATCGTCTAGCAATGCTCTGTAACTGCCCCCACATATAATAATACTGGAGAATTTCAGATGGTATTTTTGTACGAGTTTAGTGCACAAATGAGATTTTCCGCCATTGGAAAATCCTGCAATGATTATTCTGCTTGGTTCATTGAAAATATCGAGTTGATCTTCAGTGATAGGTGAACTATCCATGACTCGTGTTGAGTTTGTACTGACATAAGTATGATAAGGTTATTATATTTAAACATGGAAGGTTTCATAGAAACATCAAAGCATACATTTCATATTTTTATTTTTGCATAGAACATTGTCAAAACATAGGTTAGGGGGGCACGGTTTTATAAAAACATCAAAGTATACATTTCACAATTTTTATTTTTTATGTACAACAGAACATTTTCAACATAGATATACAACAGAACATTTTCAACAAAGGTTAAGGGAGACTGCATTTTCAGAACATCAGTGATGAGTCAGGGGCCCCGCAATTTTTCAAACATCAATGACAGGTTAGGGGAGGCAGTAATTTTCTAACATCAATCTCAGGTTAGGGGAGGTAGCAATTTTGAAACATCAATCTCAGGTTAGGGGAGGTAGCAATTGTCAAACATCAATCTCAGGTTAGGGGAGGTAGCAATTTTCAAACATCAATGACAGGTTAGGGGAGGTAGCAATTGTCAAACATCAATCTCAGGTTAGGGGAGGTAGCAATTTTCAAACATCAATGACAGGTTAGGGGAGGTAGCAATTTTCAAACATCAATGACAGGTTAGGGGAGGTAGCAATTTTCAAACATCAATGACAGGTTAGGGGAGGTAGCAATTTTCAAACATCAATGACAGGTTAGGGGAGGCAGCAATTGTCAAACATCAATCTCAGGTTAGGGGAGGTTGCAAATTTTCTATCACCAATTTCTTCAGTCACTAATTGTGAGGATACGTCTTGTTCACCAGTGCATCGCGTTTTCCCCACATGTTGAATATGGGATGGAATCCACGTCTCACAGGACGTGCAGCAGCAGCAGGTACATCCTCCTCCTCCTCCTCATTCTCTTCTTCATGAATTTCTGCTTGAGGTATATCGGGGTGTCCATACGCCAAAGACTGTGTAGGACTCAGTACATAACGTTTATCGTCAAAGGCAGACAATCCACGTTTTGTAGTGAGACAGGTACACATACGGCCTTTAACATTCCTAATAGATCTGGATTGGAACCTCTGCCCAATATTTAACTCTAAAGCACTTTGGAAAGCAGCATGAGTGAGTTTAGACTGATGATAAGTGGGAATACCTTTACAACGACAGATCTGAACCTGATCTTGAGTGAGAATCGAGTACATTTTAGGCTTCAATGCAATGAGTTCTTTGATAATTTTGGCTCCAACTTCCGATTTTAACAAACCTAGTTGACCTTTGCGAGAGTCATCGAAATAGGGATTTTCAGGAGGGAAATTGCTGAAATCCATATGCTGAGATAAAGGCAGTTTATTTAATTCCTCAAAAGCATTTGGACAGCTTAATTCAATCAAATACGAATCTGTATCCGTATACAGCAATCTAGCTTTGTCTCCATAATGAGCTTTGACGGTATTGTACCAAAAATCATATAGGACCCTCTTAGCTATTTGCAAGATCTGGAACCCCAGATAGGTTGGTGTATTGACTTTAAGTGATTGTTTCTTAACTGTGCAAATGACTCTGTCTTCACTTAACAAAATGCTCCGTTTGAAGAACGGATTGCGTGCATGCTTTTGGAATTTGTCTCGTGATGTAACTAAATAATGCTGATCGCCATATTTACTCACATTTGTCAAACTCTTGCCATAAATTGCATTAGATACCAGCTTGAAAGCTTTACCCTTAATGGCGCAAGGTGTATTTGCACGTTCACGAGCATTTGTTTCTACAAATTCCTTAAGGTACTTGCTCTGTTGGAATTCATAAACTGCATTTACCTTAGCTACTTCCAATCCCAATTTCATCAGCATCTGAAGCAAATCTAAACTCACCAAGTAATCTTTTTGGGGGAGATGTGAAGCAATTAATTTATTGTTTTTCTTGGGGAGTTTACGATCTTCGGTATTTAAAATATGTTTGCTATAATCGGACAAAAGATCAGTAGAAATATTAGCATGCGACAGGGTTAAAGGCAAGTCATCGGTGTATCGAGCCACCTCAGGTGCGACATGCTTTGTATCACACATGACCCAATACCCTTTATCCCCATCACATGTAATATTTTCCAATCCTTGTTGGAGCCAATCATCACATTCGGCAGCAGATAATTTACGGATCCCGCCTTGAGGAAGCAGTTCTGTCATACAGGTGGCGTATAAGCCATTAAAATCCAAATACAGAATATATTTATCAGTGCTAGAAGGATCAGCACCCGTATGCTCATTTTGTACACTTGTGTGTTGCCGTACAACAGAGGTAAATCCGCCTCTTAGATTTCTGCGCAATACATCGTACAAATGGGGATCAGAAATAGAGTCCAAGACAACTTGACTCTTAAACAAGAAAGCGTCCCATGCAAAACTAGATAACGAGACATAGTGTGTAATGTCTAACTTGTACAGCTCGAGCATGGTCTTGCGCCATACAGTAAACACATCACACAATAGTCCAGTATCCACTTTCAAATAGACCTTCAAGTAATCCCCAATGGTCTCGCATTCCGCTAATCTGAAGACTTCTTTAGCCTGTGTATAATCGCTCTCGCTTATGGCCTCGTGCTTTAAACTATTGAAAAAGGCTTCGGGAGGAGGAAGAGCCGGTTCATTTAATTTCTCCAAAGATGAAATGTAGTCATAGCAGAAGACCTGTTTGCCTGTCTTCAATAAATGGTGGGCAGCTACAGGGACGTCATCTAGCATAACTGAGGTGTAAGTGGTGGGTTTACCTTCCCTGATATGTTCTTTAGCTAGTTTTTCCAGCCCACCATTTAGTAAAGCCAGACTATCCATAAACCGAAGTTTACCGATATCCACTTTCATGAACTTAAATCCATCTTTGGAGGCAATGTCAATTTCACGGTTAGGGACGTTGGACAATTCATTTAAAATTACCCCGAGGTCATAAGCAGCGTTGTGAGAGAACGTGTATAAATATTTATATGAATTTCGGCACAACATGTTGCACCTTTGGCAATAGGCAGCTAGATAATTATTAAATTCAATAGCATGATCATGATGACGGTGCTTGTCCATAGCTGATTTAAATGGCCTATAACACATTTCACATGTGGTCTGACGTCTATAGGCCTGCCAATGTTCACGTGTCATAGATATTTTGTATTTAGGCATGGCAGATTTGATTCTCTTCCACGCCTTCTCCAAAGTATCTATGAAATGATTCACAGGGTCATCCCCCATATACGTTAATTTATCTACCACCTCCAATTCCCTGTTGATGATGATAAAAGCATATGCCACGGCTTTGTGACGCTTCTCAATCATGCCTTGGGAATTGGAGGGGTCCAACAAGCACTCGAAATCATAATATGCCGTGTGAGACGGCCCATAAGCACGACCGTAATTTTGGAATTTGATTTTATGACCTTCAGGGTAAAATTTTAATGTTTGTTTAACTTCGCATGACTCTTCATGATCCCTCATAGCATCAGGTGACAAATGAATTAAGCATGAATGACAGTAAATATGATTGTTAGGGATCTCGTATGAATGGCTGCGCATGTTGCGAACATACTGATTGAAATCTTTAATGAGCACAAGATGCTGATCCTCTAGCATGAGCAAAGGTACTTTACGGGCAGAATGTTCTCTCCCTTTCCTAGCTAAGCTAATATAGTACCTATCGTCTTCACGGGTGAGAACATAGATAAAAATACTTAATTTATTTATGCTTTCTATTTTATTGATGTTATCATACGTTATGGGAATTTCAATATCCTCAGGCCATCGGACAAATCTAAGACACCATCTGGCGGACTTGGAACGCCTTACAATGTTATTTGATGTCATCCCCTGAGAGAGACATATGTATGCTGCCAAACATTGGATCAAACAAATATTTTGTTCCCCTTTAGGGTTGAAAATAAGTTGTTTCCCACGCAATTTATCTGGATAAGGTACGTATTCTCCTAGACGGATGGGATGCTGTACTGCTATAGAATTGATATAAAAGCCAGAAATGCTCTGTATACCTAGACTAGAACCTTCTGTCTCGGCAAAGAACTCTTCTAGCTTATTATCAAGTTCAGCAATCCATTGATCTACGACAACACTGGCCTCATGCCTAGATACAGTGCGTTGCTCGGCCCTTATAGGCAACTCTCCCTCAAAATCAGGTTCATTTTCTTGATTAAGCCGTTGTAAATTGAATGTAAAATCGGGGTATATCAAGAGGGCAGGAGGGAAATTGGGGTGAACGGCATCAAATAAGGATTCTATTTGCCGGATAAAATAATCACGATATATAGTCAAATAATGGGCAGGATCTCCTTGGGCATGATCTGGGATGCTATAAGAATGGCGTATGTAACCCCCATTGAAATTATTGATCACTTCAAGCACTTCGGGTTGAGGAGGAAGTAAAACATCTACCTGCTGCTGCTGTTCCTGTTCCTGTGGCGGTGGTGGAGAATTGGCGATAGGCTGGCTGGCATCCATATCGGAATCTGCTTCCCAAACTAAATGCAGGGAGTCGTCTTCATCCTCCAGTTGCGAACCTATAAGTAACAATAATAATGATTTTCAGTCAATAAAATTTTAATATAGGGAGTTTAATAATAATAATAATGGCATTATTGAAATATGAATAAAATAATAATTAATGTGGATGTTACTTACAATTATAACTTTCCATGTTGTCATTATCTTCTGGTGTCGGTATGCGAGCTCGGCTCGTGCTTGGCAGTTCACCACCTCCTCCACGAGGATATTCCTCCTCTACCTCCACTAACTGCTGAGTTGGCGAGCCTAAAATCATATAAATGATCATGTAAATAATTGAAGATGATAAGCGAAGTATTTATATAAATATATCTAACAAGAATTGGGGATAGTTTAATATTGCAGAAAAACTATATTTAACTTACTTTCGTACTGGAGGCTTTGGTGTGATGATGCATCTGAGTGCTCTGAATCAGAACTAGTATCAGACTCGGAATAGTCTAGATACATGCAAAATGGACATGCATCAGGGTTGCGACCTGTAGATTTTAATTATTCTATATAGTTATGCGTATTTTTTAAGGAATGCTGTATAGCTCTACGACTAATTGTAAATAATAATTCTTACATAAATTTTAACTGACGCAATTTAATAAAGAATGTATTTTTTTGTTCAGAATATTAATACAAATAATATCTGATGCTGCTGTTAAGTCTTTTTTTTCAATAGTAACTATAAATATGCTATAACTCACAACATATCTATGGGAAATTTCTACAGTTATCATAACCACACTGATACTTACGGATAGAACAAATCACTTTGGAGCACGAGGGACAAATCTTATCAAAATGTCCACGAGGTATTTTAAAGCACTGCTCACAGTAAATAACGCACTGATGCCGAGGATTGGCGGTGAAGGTTATCCTACATTCAGCACATTTCGCCTGGCACAGGTGGAATGGTCCTAGTTTAGGAGCCTTGCAAAGTTCACAAATATACATGGTCGATTTGATAGATACAAGACAGCGAAGTCGGATATTGCACAAGTGCTGGAGCTAGTTCAGAGTGTTAGCACAGGAAGCCTGAGTTGGACTGTCCTTTGGGCTGGGGGGAGGTCCTTATAAGGTCAGCTTGCCTGCTGCCAGATGTACGATTCTGCTTAAATTGCGGTACGACATTTGGGCTGCTGTTATACTTTGCACTTATTGCAGAATTATAATTACAGTCATGGATGACTAAATGCATATTCTTTAACCTCTGATTAGGTTAGGTGGGGGATGGTTAGTCTAGTCATTTTTGAATAATAACATTAAATACACATGCTAGTAGGACGCCAAAGGTCGCATTGGTTGTCTGGTGACGTCATACATAGTCGACCAGTAAGGTACTGTAATACCTTCACACCTATATGCTAATGACCATCAATACATTGTCCCTATACCTGAGGTCGCTTTTCACGATGTCACTAAACAACAACAATAACTGTTCTGTAGAATGTATTTGTTTGTTATAAATAATATGTTAGGTTAGGTTAGGTTAGGAAGGTTTGATCGGGTTTATGAATAACAGAAAATATAAGTAATGAGCGAAAATACGAGCTATTGTAGCTGAATATCAACTCTGATGAAGCATAGAGTATAGGTGAGGTATTAAGCCTGATTAAGAGTTCACACTTATGTGTGAACCTCCTGGGATCCGCATTTAGCGCGCCTCGCGCCACATTAGGGATGATGACGTCAGAACATGAGAGGCTTGCTTTTCATTGAAGTTACCATGCCTGGCAGGGGACTGTTAGTTTATACAGTAATGTTGGATTAGTACTGAAATCGCATTGAAGTCACCATGCCTGGCAGGGTACTGTTAGTTTATACAGTAATATCGGATTAGTACTGAAATCGCATTGAAGTCACTACGCCTGGCAGGGGACTGTTTTCATACAAATGAAAGATAGTAAGTTTTCATTTTTATTTTGCCCTATGCTCAATAAGCAATTTCTGAAGAAAGATTGACAAAGAACATAAGAACATAAGAACATAAGAACAAAGGTAACTGCAGAAGGCCTATTGGCCCATACGAGGCAGCTCCTATTCTATAACCACCCAATCCCACTCATATACTTGTCCAACCCGTGCTTGAAACAATCGAGGGACCCCACCTCCACAATGTTACGCGGCAATTGGTTCCACAAATCAACAACCCTGTTACTGAACCAGTATTTACCCAAGTCTTTCCTAAATCTAAACTTAAGAACATAAGAACATAAGAACAAAGGTAACTGCAGAAGG
This sequence comes from Procambarus clarkii, assembly GCF_040958095.1. Taxonomy (NCBI): domain Eukaryota; kingdom Metazoa; phylum Arthropoda; class Malacostraca; order Decapoda; family Cambaridae; genus Procambarus; species Procambarus clarkii. The sequence goes on from NC_091219.1 coordinate 5,599,788, forward strand.
CCTATTGGCCCATACGAGGCAGCTCCTATTCTATAACCACCCAATCCCACTCATATACTTGTCCAACCCGTGCTTGAAACAATCGAGGGACCCCACCTCCACAATGTTACGCGGCAATTGGTTCCACAAATCAACAACCCTGTTACTGAACCAGTATTTACCCAAGTCTTTCCTAAATCTAAACTTATCCAATTTATACCCATTGTTTCGTGTTCTGTCCTGTGTTGATACTTTTAATACCCTATTAATATCCCCCCGGTTATGTCCATTCATCCACTTGTAAACCTCTATCATGTCACCCCTAACTCTTCGCCTTTCCAGTGAATGCAACTTAAGCTTTGTTAATCTTTCTTCATATGAAAGATTTCTAATTTGGGGAATTAACTTAGTCATCCTACGCTGGACACGTTCAAGTGAATTTATATCCATTCTATAATATGGCGACCAAAACTGAACTGCATAATCTAAATGGGGCCTAACTAGAGCAAGATATAGCTTGAGAACCACACCAGGTGTCTTGTTACTAACGCTGCGATTAATAAATCCAAGTGTCCGATTTGCCTTATTACGAACATTTATGCATTGATCCTTTTGTTTTAAATTGTTTTAAAACTTAAAACGTTTTTGTTTTAAAGCTTAAATTATATTCTCTAGAAAGGCAAAGAAATAGAGGTGACATGATAGAGCTGTGAATGAATGGACATGATAAAGGGGGAATATTAATAGACTATTAAAATTATCAACACTAGACAGAACATGAAACAATGGACATAAATTGGAATAAGTTTTAGAATTAGGAAAAAGACCTGGGTAAATACTGGTTCTGTAAACAGGGTTTGAAGTCATTTCTTATGTTATTATTATGTAATCTTAGCTATAAAATGATCTTAGACAATGGGAAACAGTACGGCAATACCTTATTGAGAAAAACGAGCTTATAATGATTAACGCCATTGCACATTAGGCTTGACAGAAGGTAGCATTTGAATCCCCCTTTGCTATAAATATTGAAAATGGGAATAAACATACTATAACAGAAAACGGACTTATACAGGGAAGATGAAGACGGGGGTGACGTCATTGACCATTAGCAATGTCTGTGCAGGGTCACTGAGCTAACGAAATTTTGGGATGACTGGAGGCGGCCGTTTAATCCCCTTGAGCGAAAATGGCAGGGGCCAAGTACGTGCGTGGGAAAAAAAGTTCATAAAATCCAGGGGCCAAGTACGTGCGTGGGAAAAATTTGGAAAAACCCACGGGCCAACTCGCGGCCGTCATAAAAAATTCGGAAAAACCTAAGGGCCAACTCACTGCCGTCGGAAAAATTTGGAAAAACCCACGGGCCAACTCCCTGCCGTCGGAAAAACCCAGGGGCCAACTCGCTGCCGTCATAAAAAATTGGGAAAACCCACGGGCCAACTCACTGCCGTCGGAAAAATTTGGAAAAACCCACGGGCCAACTCACTGCTGTCGAAAAAAACCCAGGGGCCAACTCGCTGCCGTCGGAAAAACATGGGGCCAACTCGCTGCCGTCGGAAAAACATGGGGTCAACTCGCTGCCGTCGGAAAAACATGGGGACAACTCGCTGCCGTCGGAAAAACATGGGGCCAACTCGCTGCCGTCGGAAAAAATTGGGAAAAACCCACGGGCCAACTCACTGCTGTCGAAAAAACATGGGGCCAACTCGCTGCCGTCGGAAAAAGCAAAACGGCAGCGAGTTGGCCCGGTTTACACTACTCACACATACTGACACACACCACACATACTGACACACCACACACATACTGACACACGCCACACACATACTGACACACCACACACATACTGACACACACCACACATACTGACACACCACACACATACTGACACACACCACACACATACTGACACACGCCACACACATACTGACACACGCCACACACATACTGACACACCACACACATACTGACACACACCACACATACAGACACACCACACACATACTGACACACGCCACACACATACTGACACACGCCACACACATACTGACACACGCCACACACATACTGACACACCACACACATACTGACACACACCACACATACAGACACACCACACACATACTGACACACGCCACACACATACTGACACACCACACACATACTGACACACCACACACATACTGACACACACCACACATACTGACAAACCACACACATACTGACACACGCCACACACATACTGACACACCACACACATACTGACACACCACACACATACTGACACACACCACACACATACTGACACACACCACACACATACTGACGCACGCCACACACATAGTGACACACGCCACACACATACTGACACACACCACACATACTGACACAGCACACACATACTGACACACCACACACATACTGACACACGCCACACACATACTGACACACACCACACACATACTGACACACCATACACATACTGACACACACCACACACATACTGACACACACCATACACATACTGACACACACCACACACATACTGACACACACCATACACATACTGACACACACCACACACATACTGACACACCACACACACACTGACACACGCCACACATACGGACACACACCACACACATACTGACACACACCACACACATACTGACACACACCACACACATACTGACACACACCACACACACTGACACACACCACCCACATACTGACACACACCACACACATACTGACACACTCCACACATACTGACACACGCCACACACATACTGATACACGCCACACACATACTGACACACACCACACATACTGACACACACCACACACATACTGACACAGCACACACATACTGACACACACCATACACATACTGACACACGTCACACACATACTGACACACCACACACATACTGACACACACCACACATACAGACACACCACACACATACTGACACACCACACACATACTGACACACGCCACACACATACTGACACACACCACACACATACTGACACACGCCACACACATACTGACACACACCTCACACATACTGACACACCACACACATACTGACACACACCACACACATACTGACACACGCCACACACATACTGACACACACCACACACATACTGACACACGCCACACACATACTGACACACACCACACATACTGACACACCACACACATACTGACACACTACACACATACTGACACACACCATACACATACTGACACACACCACACACATACTGACACACCACACACATACTGACACACCACACACATACTGACACACACCACACACATACTGACACACCACACACATACTGACACACACCACACACATTTTGACACACACCACACACACTGACGCACACCGCACATACTGACACACCACACACATACTGACACACACCACACATACTGACACACCACACACATACTGACACACTACACACATACTGACACACACCATACACATACTGACACACACCACACACATACTGACACACCACACACATACTGACACACCACACACATACTGACACACACCACACACATACTGACACACCACACACATACTGACACACACCACACACATTTTGACACACACCACACACACTGACGCACACCGCACATACTGACACACCACACACATACTGACACACACCACACATACTGACAAACCACACACATACTGACACACGCCACACACATACTGACACACCACACACACACTGACACACGCCACACATACGGACACACACCACACACATACTGACACACACCACACACATACTGACACACACCACACATACTGACACACACCACACACATACTGACACACACCACACACATACTGACACACTCCACACATACTGACACACGCCACACACATACTGATACACGCCACACACATACTGACACACACCACTCATACTGACACACACCACACACATACTGACACACCACACACATACTGACACACACCATACACATACTGACACACGTCACACACATACTGACACACCACACACATACTGACACACACCACACATACAGACACACCACACACATACTAACACACCACACACATACTGACACACGCCACACACATACTGACACACACCACACACATACTGACACACGCCACACACATACTGACACACACCACACACATACTGACACACCACACACATACTGACACACACCACACACATACTGACACACGCCACACACATACTGACACACACCACACACATACTGACACACGCCACACACATACTGACACACACCACACATACTGACACACCACACACATACTGACACACTACACACATATTGACACACACCATACACATACTGACACACACCACACACATACTGACACACCACACACATACTGACACACCACACACATACTGACACACACCACACACATACTGACACACCACACACATACTGACACACACCACACACATTTTGACACACACCACACACACTGACGCACACCGCACATACTGACACACCACACACATACTGACACACACCACACATACTGACACATCACACACATATACTGACACACCACACACATACTGACACACACCACACATACTGACAAACCACACACATACTGACACACGCCACACACATACTGACACACCACACACATACTGACACACCACACACATACTGACACACACCACACACATACTGACACACACCACACACATACTGACACACACCACACACATACTGACGCACGCCACACACATAGTGACACACGCCACACACATACTGACACACACCACACATACTGACACACCACACACATACTGACACACCACACACATACTGACACACGCCACACACATACTGACACACACCACACACATACTGACACACCATACACATACTGACACACACCACACACATACTGACACACACCATACACATACTGACACACACCACACACATACTGACACACACCATACACATACTGACACACACCACACACATACTGACACACCACACACACACTGACACACGCCACACATACGGACACACACCACACACATACTGACACACACCACACACATACTGACACACACCACACACATACTGACACACACCACACATACTGACACACACCACACACATACTGACACACACCACACACATACTGACACACTCCACACATACTGACACACGCCACACACATACTGATACACGCCACACACATACTGACACACACCACACATACTGACACACACCACACACATACTGACACACCACACACATACTGACACACAACATACACATACTGACACACGTCACACACATACTGACACACCACACACATACCGACACACACCACACATACAGACACACCACACACATACTGACACACCACACACATACTGACACACGCCACACACATACTGACACACACCACACACATACTGACACACGCCACACACATACTGACACACACCACACACATACTGACACACCACACACATACTGACACACACCACACACATACTGACACACGCCACACACATACTGACACACACCACACACATACTGACACACGCCACACACATACTGACACACACCACACATACTGACACACCACACACATACTGACACACTACACACATACTGACACACTCCATACACATACTGACACACACCACACACATACTGACACACCACACACATACTGACACACCACACACATACTGACACACACCACACACATACTGACACACCACACACATACTGACACACACCACACACATTTTGACACACACCACACACACTGACGCACACCGCACATACTGACACACCACACACATACTGACACACACCACACATACTGACACACCACACACATATACTGACACACCACACACATACTGACACACACCACACATACTGACAAACCACACACATACTGACACACGCCACACACATACTGACACACCACACACACACTGACACACGCCACACATACGGACACACACCACACACATACTGACACACACCACACACATACTGACACACACCACACATACTGACACACACCACACACATACTGACACACACCACACACATACTGACACACTCCACACATAGTGACACACGCCACACACATACTGATACACGCCACACACATACTGACACACACCACACATACTGACACACACCACACACATACTGACACACCACACACATACTGACACACACCATACACATACTGACACACGTCACACACATACTGACACACCACACACATACTGACACACACCACACATACAGACACACCACACACATACTGACACACCACACACATACTGACACACGCCACACACATACTGACACACACCACACACATACTGACACACGCCACACACATACTGACACACACCACACACATACTGACACACCACACACATACTGACACACACCACACACATACTGACACACGCCACACACATACTGACACACACCACACACATACTGACACACGCCACACACATACTGACACACACCACACATACTGACACACCACACACATACTGACACACTACACACATACTGACACACACCATACACATACTGACACACACCACACACATACTGACACACCACACACATACTGACACACCACACACATACTGACACACACCACACACATACTGACACACCACACACATACTGACACACACCACACACATTTTGACACACACCACACACACTGACGCACACCGCACATACTGACACACCACACACATACTGACACACACCACACATACTGACACACCACACACATATACTGACACACCACACACATACTGACACACACCACACATACTGACAAACCACACACATACTGACACACGCCACACACATACTGACACACCACACACATACTGACACACCACACACATACTGACACACACCACACACATACTGACACACACCACACACATACTGACACACACCACACATACTGACACACACCACACACATACTGACACACACCACACACATACTGACACACTCCACACATACTGACACACGCCACACACATACTGATACACGCCACACACATACTGACACACACCACACATACTGACACACACCACACACATTCTGACACACCACACACATACTGACACACACCATACACATACTGACACACGTCACACACATACTGACACACCACACACATACTGACACACACCACACATACAGACACACCACACACATACTGACACACCACACACATACTGACACACGCCACACACATACTGACACACACCACACACATACTGACACACGCCACACACATACTGACACACACCACACACATACTGACACACCACACACATACTGACACACACCACACACATACTGACACACGCCACACACATACTGACACACACCACACACATACTGACACACGCCACACACATACTGACACACACCACACATACTGACACACCACACACATACTGACACACTACACACATACTGACACACACCATACACATACTGACACACACCACACACATACTGACACACCACACACATACTGACACACCACACACATACTGACACACACCACACACATACTGACACACCACACACATACTGACACACACCACACACATTTGACACACACCACACACACTGACACACACCGCACATACTGACACACCACACACATACTGACACACACCACACATACTGACACACCACACACATATACTGACACACCACACACATACTGACACACACCACACATACTGACAAACCACACACATACTGACACACGCCACACACATACTGACACACCACACACATACTGACACACCACACACATACTGACACACACCACACACATACTGACACACACCACACACATACTGACACACGCCACACACATACTGACACACACCACACATACTGACACACCACACACATACTGACACACCACACACATACTGACACACGCCACACACATAATGACACACACCACACACATACTGACACACCATACACATACTGACACACACCACACACATACTGACACACACCATACACATACTGACACACACCACACACATACTGACACACACCATACACATACTGACACACACCACACACATACTGACACACCACACACACACTGACACACGCCACACATACTGACACACACCACACACATACTGACACACACCACACACACTGAAACACACCACACATACTGACACACACCACACACATACTGACACACACCACACACATACTGACACACTCCACACCTACTGACACACGCCACACACATATTGACACACGCCACACACATACTGACACACACCACACATACTGACACACACCACACACATACTGACACACCACACACATACTGACACACACCATACACATACTGACACACACCACACACATACTGACACACACCACACACATAGTGACACACCACACACATACTGACACACACCATACACATACTGACACACACCACACATACTGACACATCACACACATACTGACACACACCACACACATACTGACACACACCACACATACTGACACACCACACACATACTGACACACGCCACACACATACTGACACACACCACACATACTGACACACCACACACATACTGACACACACCACACACATACTGACACACACCACACATACTGACACACGCCACACACATACTGACACACGCCACACACATACTGACACACACCACACACATACTGACACACCACACACATACTGACACACACCATACACATACATGACACACACCACACACATACTGACACACGCCACACACATACTGACACACGCCACACACATACTGACACACACCACACATACTGACACACCACACACATACTGACACACACCACACATAGCTGACACACACCACACACATACTGACACACCACACACATACTGACACACGCCACACACATACTGACACACGCCACACACATACTGACACACACCACACATACTGACACACCACACACATACTGACACACACCACACACATACTGACACACACCACACACATACTGACACACCACACACATACTGACACACACCACACACATACTGACACACCACACACATACTGACACACACCACACATACTGACACACGCACACACATA